>NW_027010135.1:0-35026 GCF_036934945.1 Oncorhynchus masou masou
TCTACATGTACATATCCCGGCATTACAAATACACCGGCCCGTTTATTTCCTCAATGTCTCCGTTCTTATCAAACTGGGCTAAAGATGGACCAGCCCATCTGGCATTTGCCCGAAGTGCCCTACGCCAGTCTGTTTCTGCCCAGCCCTAAGCTTCAAAACACATTAAAGCTGAGTCAAATAAAATTAATATCTAATAAATTGATATTGATGAAGGGTTAAAGAGAGGTGAAACTTCCTCATTACACACCAACTGCAGCTTAGTCAGTTTTACACACACAATCACACACCTCCCTTTACTATAGACCAACAGCAGCTCATCTCAGTCAGTCTCTCTCCTCCTCATTTAGTTCACTCCTTTGTGCAGGGAGAGCCCCAAAGGTCTCTGTTGTGTACTAACTAGGGAGCAGCGTGCCATTTGGGATGCAAACTCTGAGTGACTGCTACAGAGCTTCAAGGTCAACACACAGATTAAATTACATGCAGTACAACATCACATCAATCAGTCCCAGAAAGGAAGGCAGGCAGTGTGGGTAGTAACATACTGTAGGACATTCAGGCAGTGTGGGTAGTAGTATACTGTAGGACATTCAGGCAGTGTGGGTAGTAACATACTGTAGGACATTCAGGCAGTGTGGGTAGTAACATACTGTAGGACATTCAGGCAGTGTGGGTAGTAACATACTGTCGGACATTCAGGCAGTGTGGGTAGTAACATACTGTCGGACATTCAGGCAGTGTGGGTAGTAACATACTGTAGGACATTCAGGCAGTGTGGGTAGTAACATACTGTAGGACATTCAGGCAGTGTGGGTAGTAACATACTGTAGGACATTCAGGCTGTGTGGGTAGTAGTATACTGTAGGACATTCAGACAGTGTGGGTAGTAACATACTGTAGGACATTCAGGCAGTGTGGGTAGTAACATACTGTAGGACATTCAGGCAGTGTGGGTAGTAACATACAGTAGGACATTCAGGCAGTGTGGGTAGTAGTATACTGTAGGACATTCAGGCAAGTATGGGTAGTAACATACTGTAAGACATTCAGGCAGTGTGGGTAGTAACATACAGTAGGACATTCAGGCAGTGTGGGAAGTAGTATACTGTAGGACATTCAGGCAGTATGGGTAGTAACATACTGTAGGACATTCAGGCAGTGTGGGTAGTAACATACAGTAGGACATTCAGGCAGTGTGGGTAGTAGTATACTGTAGGACATTCAGGCAGTATGGGTAGTAACATACAGTAGGACATTCAGGCAGTGTGGGTAGTAGTATACTGTAGGACATTCAGGCAGTGTGGGTAGTAGTATACTGTAGTACATTCAGGAAGTGTGGGTAGTAACATACTGTAGGACATTCAGGCAGTGTGGGTAGTAACATACTGTAGGACATTCAGGCAGTGTGGGTAGTAACATACTGTAGTAATTCAGGCAGTGTGGGTAGTAACATACAGTAGGACATTCAGGCAGTGTGGGTAGTAGTATACTGTAGGACATTCAGGCAGTGTGGGTAGTAGTATACTGTGGGACATTCAGGCAGTGTGGGTAGTAGTATACTGGGGACATTCAGGCAGTGTGGGTAGTAACATACTGTAGGACATTCAGGCAGTGTGGGTAGTAACATACAGTAGGACATTCAGGCAGTGTGGGGTAGTAGTATACTGGCATTCAGGCAGTGTGGGACATTCAGGCAGTGTGGGTATTATACTGTGGACATTCAGGCAGTGTGGGTATATATGGGACATTCAGGCCAGTGTGGGTATACCTTAGGACATTCAGGCAGTATGGGTAGTAGCATAGAGTAGGACATTCAGGCAGTGTGGGTAGTAACTATTCCCTATGTAATACTGCTTTTGACCAGGGTCCATAGCGTTCACCGTCAAGCATAATACACGATATAAGGAATTAGGGTGCCCTTTGGGACTCTTTCTATGACAGGTGCAATGATATCGGCCAATCGTAGCCATGTAACACGCTGCATTTAACTACCTGACGGACATGGAGTGTAATCAATTTGTTTCATTAAGATGCTGTATGGAGTCACGTCCCAAAACGGCACCCTACTTCTGACCCGTGTCCATCGTAGGCAACTCAAAATCAGTGCACTATATAGGGAATAGGGTGCCATTGGAAGCAACCTATATGTGATATAACAGGTGATTATGTTCCTTCCTATCTACGGTATCTGCATGGCTGGTCTAAAGTCCTTTAAAGTTTACATCATTGTACATTTTCGATGTACATTCTATAGAAAGCACCGGCAACAATGTCGATGTTTTTAGGAGGAAAGGTGCAAATTGTATGTCTACATTGATTGGATATTTAATTATATTACAGGTACATTATTGTACCCGGAGACACCTACAACAATCAGGCGTTAAAGATAGCCTGTGCAGCAGTATATAAAGGTTAAAAAAATATATCTGGGATACATTAAAGCCAACGCATTCATCCATGAAAGTACAGTTCTCAGCACGCTGGTAGCCATCGAAGTGAGCATTTCCGCTGAAGTCGGTTACGAGGCCGAACAGTAGACCCTTGTGAGGATGACGAGATGACACCGATGAGCTGAGACGGTTTCTGACAGTACGGACATTCTTCGGTTATGAAAACCCAAAGTTTCATCAGCTGTCCGGGTGGCTGGTCACAGACGTATTGTCTCTTGGAAATACTGCAAATTCTCTAAAACAACTTTGGAGGTGAACATGGTATTGAAATAAACATTAAATTCTCTGGCAAAACTCTGGTGGACATTCCTGCAGTCCAGCATACCAATTGACACGCTCCTTAAAACTTGAGACATCTGTTACATTGTGTTATGTGAGTAAACTGCACATTTTAAGTGGCCTGTTATTGTCCCCCAGCACAAGGTGCACCTGTGGCTGATTGTGCTGTTTAATCCAGCTCCTCGATATGCCACACCTTCAATAAAGGTGAATGGATTATCATAAGAATCTCATAACAGAGATAAACTATATGTTGACAAAATTTGAGAGAAATAAGCTTTTTATGGAACATTTGTGTCACGTTTGTTGTACGGAGGAGACCAAAGCGCAGCGTGATTAGAATACATACTTTTTAATAAAGACGAAAGAACACTAAACAAACTATACAAAAGAACAAAACCGCGTGAAGCTATAATAATACTAGTGCAGACACAGGCAACGAGACATGAACATAAACAATAACCCACGAAATACCCAAGAGATGGCTACCTAAATATGGTTTAATCAGAGACAACGATAAACACCTGCCTCTAATTGAGAACCAATCTAGGCAGCCATGGCATATATAAATACCTAGATGATAAACAACCCCATAAACCTACAAAACCCATAGACAGTAAAAAACACATGCATCACCCATGTCACCCCTGACCTAACCAAAACAATAAAAAACAAAGAATACTCAGGTCAGGGGCGTGACAGTGCCCCCAGCCAAAGGTGCGGACTCCGCCGCAAAACCTAATCTAAAGGTGAGGTCCCGGGTGGGCCTTTTTCACGGCGGAGTTCGGGTGGGACGGACCCGCTCTCCCTCAGTCTTGGCCCACTTAGGTGGCACTTAGGTGACCTCGCAGGGACCCGGACTTAAGATCATCGTAGAGGCGTCACTGGACTGAAGAGCGGCTTTGGCAGCTCCGGACAGGAGGGAGATTTCAGCATCGCCGGCGTGACCGAGCGGCATCGGCGGCTCCTGGCTGGCTGACGGCTCTGGCGGCTCCTTGCTGGCTGTCGGCTCTGGACAGGAGGGATACTCTGGCGGCTCAGGACAGGGAGGGAGACTCTGGCGGCTCCAGGACAGGAGAGGAGACTCCTGGCGGCTCCCTCAGGACAGGAGGAGACTCTGGCGGCTCAGGACGGCTCCAGGACAGGACGGAGACTCTGGCGGCTCAGGACAGGGCTCTGGCAGCTCCAGGACCGGAGCTCTGGCGGCTCAGGACTGGGACGGAGACTCTGGCGGCTCAGGACTGGACGGAGACTCTGGCGGCTCAGGACTGGGCGGAGACTCTGCGGCTCCAGGACTGGACGGAGACTCTGAGCGGCTCAGGACTGGACGGAGACTCTGGCGGATCCCGGACTGCGACCCGTTGTGGTAGACTCCGGACTGCGACCTATTGTGGTAGGTTCCGGACTGTGACCCGACGTAGGAGGTTCCGGTCTGGGCCTGTTGCCGGATGCTCTGGACTGGGTACTGTTGCCGGACGCTCTGGACTGGTTACTGTTGCACGCTCTGGAATGGGTACTGTAGCCAGACGCTCTGGACTGGTTACTGTTGCCGCACGCTCTGGACTGGGTACTGTAGCCGGACTCTGGAATGGGTACTGTAGCCAGACGCTCTGGACTGAGTACGGTTGCCGGACGCTCTGGACTGGATACTGCTGCCGGACGCTCTGGACTGGTGAGGTGCACTTTAGGCCTGGTGCGTGGTGCCAGCACTGGTGGTACGGGCTGGAGACATGCACCTCAGGGCGTGTGCAGGAGCAGGGAACAGGGAGTACTGGATCCTGGAGCGCACTGGTGGCCTGGTACGTGGTGTTGGCACTGGTAGTACTGGGCTGGGGACCACGCACCTCAGTGCGGTGTGGAAGAGCTGGGAACAGGACGTACTGGGCTGTGGAGGCGTACTGGTGGCCTGTGCGATGGTGTTGGCACTGGTGAGTACTGGGCTGGGGACACGCACCTCAGGGGCGAGTGCGAGGAGCAGGAACAGGACGTACTGGGCTGCAGAGGCATACTGGAGGTCTGGGTGTAAAGCTGACACAACCCGTCCTGGCTGGATGCTCATTCCCTAGCCCGGCCAATGCGAGGAGCTGGAATATAGCGCACCGGGCTCGAAATGCGCACTGGAGTCACCTGCGCTCACGGATAACACGGTGCCTGACCAGTTACACCCTCCACACAGGAGGAGTTGGCTCAGCTACCTGACTTACCCAATCTCCTTGTGTGCCGCCCCAAATTTTTTTTTATTGGGGCTGCCTCTCGTGCTTCCGTGCTAGCCGTGTGCCCTTATATCTTTGCCCGTTCCTCCATTCTCCTGTATCTCTCCTCGCACTGTTCCAAAGAATCCCATGCAGGCTCTGGCACTCTCCCTGGATCGATCGACCACCTCTCAATCTCCTCCCAGGTTGTTACCCATTCGTCCTTCTCCGGGTCCCATTTCTCCATTAATCGCTGTTCCTCCAAATCCGCTGCTTGGTCCTGTTAAGGTGGGTTATTCTGTCACATTTTTGTATGGAAGAGACCAAAGCGCAGCATGATTAGAAAACATACTTTTAATAAGACGAAGAACACTAAACAAACTATATAACACAACAAAACCGAACGTGAAGCTATTAGAATACTAGTGCATACATGGGCAACTAGACATAGACATAGACAATAACCCACGAAATACCCAAAGATGGCTGCCTAAATATGGTTCCCAATCTGAGACAAAGATAACACCTGCCTCTAATGAGGACCAATCTAGGCAGCCATAGACATATATAAACACCTAGATGATAAACAACCCCATAAATCTACAAAACCCTAGACAGTACTAAAACACATACATCACCCATGTCACACCCTGACCTAACCAAAACAATAAAGAAAACAAAGAATACTCAGGTCAGGCGTGACATTCTGGGATCTTTTATTTCCAGCTCGTGAAACATGGGAACAACACTTTACATGTTGCATTTATATTTTTGTTCAGTATATACCAAAGAACATGCCATATTTAAACATATATGATCCGATACTTAAAAACCCATACATAAACGTGGCATACAATTTTAAACACTCCCATACAAAAAATAATACAATTTCATCATGCAAAATGTTCTCAGAACATCAGCATTTTTTGTGTTCGATGCATTTATTGCTTTTAAATGTATTCCAGAATTTTTTTACTTTTTTCATGGCTTTTAAAAACAATACATCAATCACAGTTCTAAATGCATTCTAAAAATACGATTCTAATTGCATTCTAACTGCATTCTAAATACATTCTAACTGCATTCTAAATACATTCTAAATACATTCTAATTGTATTCTAAAATGCATTCTAATTGCATTCTAACACATTCTAACTGCATTCTAAATACATTCTATTTGCATTATAAATACATTCTAATTGCATTCTAATTACATTAGACTATTTTCTTGTTTCTTGTATATACTGTAGATGATACACTACTTGACCAACAGTATTGTGGACGTCCACCCATTCAACACCTCATCCATTTGCTGCTATAACAGCCCTCACTCTTCTGGGAAGGCTTTTCCACTAGATGTTGAACATTGCTGCTATAACAGCCTCCACTCTTCTGGGAAGGCTTTCCACTAGATGTTGGAACATTGCTGCTATAACAGCCTCCGCTCTTCTGGGAAGGCTTTCCACTAGATGTTGGAACATTGCTGCTATAACAGCCTCCGCTCTTCTGGGAAGGCTTTCCACTAGATGTTGGAACATTGCTGGGAAGGCTTTCCACTAGATGTTGGAACATGCTGCTATAACAGCCTCCACTCTTCTGGGAAGGCTTTCCACTAGATGTTGGTACATTGCTGCTATAACAGCCTCCGTCTTCTGGGAAGGCTTTCCACTAGATGTTGGTACATTGCTGCTATAACAGCCTCCACATTTCTGGGAAGGCTTTCCACTAGATGTTGGTACATTGCTGCTATAACATCCTCCACTCTTCTGGGAAGGCTTTCCACTAGATGTTGGTACATTGCTGCTATAACATCCTCCACTCTTCTGGGAAGGCTTTCCACTAGATGTTGGAACATTGCTGCTATAACAGCCTCCACTCTTCTGGGAAGGCTTTCCACTAGATGTTGGAACATTGCTGCTATAACAGCCTCCACTCTTCTGGGAAGGCTTTCCACTAGATGTAGGAACATTGCTGCTATAACAGCCTCCACTCTTCTGGGAAGGCTTTCCGCTAGATGTAGGAACATTGCTGCTATAACAGCCTCCACTCTTCTGGGAAGGCTTTCCACTAGATGTAGGAACATTGCTGCTATAACAGCCTCCACTCTTCTGGGAAGGCTTTCCACTAGATGTTGGAACATGCTGCTATAACAGCCTCCACTCTTCTGGGAAGGCTTTCCACTAGATGTAGGAGCATTGCTGCTATAACAGCCTCCACTCTTCTGGGAAGGCTTTCCACTAGATGTTGGAACATTGCTGCTATGACAGCCTCCACTCTTCTGGGAAGGCTTTCCACTAGATGTTGGAACATTGCTGCTATAGAGCCTCCACTCTTCTGGGAAGGCTTTCCACTAGATGTTGGAACATTGCTGCTATAACATGCCCCACTCTTCTGGGAAGGCTTTCCACTAGATGTTGGAACATTGCTGCTATAACAGCCTCCGCTCTTCTGGGAAGGCTTTCCACTAGATGTTGGTACATTGCTGCTATAACAGCCTCCACATTTCTGGGAAGGCGTTCCACTAGATGTTGGTACATTGCTGCTATAACATCCTCCACTCTTCTGGGAAGGCTTTCCACTAGATGTTGGTACATTGCTGCTATAACAGCCTCCGCTCTTCTGGGAAGGCTTTCCACTAGATGTTGGTACATTGCTGCTATAACAGCCTCCACATTTCTGGGAAGGCTTTCCACTAGATGTTGGAACATTGCTGCTATAACAGCCTCCACTCTTCTGGGAAGGCTTTCCACTAGATGTTGGAACATTGCTGCTATAACAGCCTCCACTCTTCTGGGAAGGCTTCACTAGATGTTGGAACATTGCTGCAGGTACTTGCTTCCATTCAGCCACAAGAGCATTGTTTCTTTTTTTCTTTTTAACCATTATTTAACTAGGCAAGTCAGTTAAGAACACTTTTATTTAAAATGACATCCTACCAGAAGGCAAAAGGCCTCCTGCGGGGACGGGGCTGGGATCACAAAAAAAAATATAATATATATATATATATATATTGTGGGCAAAGAAGGGGGTCGAGTGGTAAATGGCAGATATGTGAGAGCAGAATCCACAAACGGGCTCTGCCCGATCACCTAAAATGGCCACCCCTATCAGAACTACAGATCACAAAATGGCCGACCACCAAAACTAAGTCCCAGAAGCAAGGAACCCTCAGGAGGTGGAGCCAACCCACAGATAAAGGGTCAAGAAAACCAGGAAGAGGAGAAGAGAGTGCTGGAAGGATCTATGAACAATAGAGAAAGAGATAATAGAGATTGGATTTACCGTGTATGAGCTGGACTGTTTTTTGGACTTACCTGTTGGCGTTTGGACCTGGACCTACCGAGAACCCGATTCGTGTACCAATCCCTGCTATCCTTGACCTCGCCTACGGCCTGGGTGGACCAGGACGGAGAAACAAACACACAGGTACTGTCCTGTTCGAAAGAACTCTCATTCTTGGGTGATTTGGTGACAGTTTACCACTTAGTTTGTGACAAACGCTCCTAACCTGAAGAGGGTTTGCCACAATATATATATATATATATATATATATAGGACAAAACACACATCACGACAAGAGAGACACCACAACACTACTAAAGAGAGACCTAAGACAACAACACATCATGGTAGCAACACAACATGACAACAACATGGTAGCAACACAACATGGCAGCAGCACATGGTAGCAGCACAAAGCATGAGACAAACATTATTGGGCACAGACAACAGCACAAAGGTCAAGAAGGTAGAGACAACAATACATCACGCAAAGCAGCCACAACTGTCAGTAAGAGTTCATGATTGTTCTTTAATGAAGAGATGGAGATAAAACTGTCCAGTTTGAGTGTTTGTTCAGGCTGGGTTCCAGTCGCTAGCTGCAGCGAACTGAAAAGACGAGCGGCCCAGGGCCCAGGGATGTGTGTGCTTTGGGGACATTTAACACAACGTGACTGGTAGAATGGGTGTTGTATGTAGAGGGTGGGGGCTGTAGTAGGTATCTCAGACAGTGGGGAATGAGGCCTAAGACGGTTTTATATAAATAAGCATCAACCAGTGGGGGTCTTGCAACATGTATTCAGAGAAAACCAGTTTACAGAGGAGTATAGAGTGGAGTGATATCTCCATTAGTCTGGCTGTTCCTCTCTCCTTCAGTCTGGCTGTTCCCTCTCCCTTCAGTCTGGCTGTTCTCTTCAGTCTGAATGTTTCTTCCTCCTTCAGTCTGGCTGTTCCCCTCTCTACTTCAGTCTGGCTGTTCCCTCTACTTCAGTCTGGCTGTTCCTCAGTCTCCTTCAGTCTGGCCTCTCTCTCATTCAGTCTGGCTGTTTCTCTCTCTCCTTCAGTCTGGCTGTTCCTCTCTCCTTCAGTCTGGCTTGTTTCCTCCTCTCTCCTTCAGTCTGGCGGTTCTCTCTCCTTCAGTCCGATGTTCCTCTCTCTCCCTTCAGTCCGCTGTTCCTCTCTCCTCAGTCTGGGCGGTTCCTCTCTCCTTCAGTCTGGCCTCTCCTTCAGTCTGGCTGTTCCTCAGTCTCCTTCAGTCTGGCTGGTCCCTCTCTAAGTCTTTATGTTCCTCTCTCCTTCAGTCTGCTGTTCTCTCTCCTTCAGTCTGGCTGTTCCTCTCTCTCCTTCAGTCTGACTGTTCCTCAGCCTCCTTCAGTCTGGCTGTTCCTCAGTCCTTCAGTCCGGCTTTCCCTCTCTCTCCTTCAGTTTGGCTGTTCCTCTCTCTCCTTCAGTTCTGTTCCTCTCTCCTTCAGTTTGGCTGTTCTCTCTCTCCTTCAGTCTGGCTGTTCCTCTCTCTCCTTCAGTCTGGCTTAGTTCCTCTCTCCTTCAGTCTGGCTGTTCCTCTCTCCTTCAGTCTGGCTGTTCCTCTCTCCTTCCAGTCTGGCTGTTCCTCTCTCCTTCAGTCTGGCTGTTCCTCTCTCCTTCAGTCTGGTTGTTCCTCTCTCTCCTTCAGTCTGGCTGTTCCTCAGTCTCATTCAGTCCTGGCTGTTCCTCTCTCCTTCAGTCCGGCTGTTCCTCTCTCTCCTCCAGTCTGGCTGTTCCTCTCTCTCCTTCAGTCTGGCTGTTCCTCTCTCCTTCAGTCTGGCTGTTCCTCTCTCCTTCAGTCTGGCTGTTCCTCTCTCCTTTCAGTCTGGCTGTTCCTCTCTCTCCTTCAGTCTGGCTGTTCCTCTCTCTACTTCAGTCTGGCTGTTACTCTCCTCCTTCAGTCTGGCTGTTCCTCAGTCTCCTTCAGTCTGGCTGTTCCTCTCTCCTTCAGTCTGGATGTTCCTCTCTCTTCAGTCTGGATGTTCCTCTCCCTTCAGTCTGGATGTTCCTTCAGTCTGGCTGTTCCTCAGTCTCTCCTTCAGTCTGGCGGTTTCTCTCTCTCCTTCAGTCTGGCGGTTCCTCTCGCTCCTTCAGTCTGGCTGTTCCTCTCGCTCCTTCAGTCTGGCTGTTCCTCTCGCTCCTTCAGTCTGGCTGTTCCTCTCTCTCCTTCAGTCTGGCTGTTCCTCTCTCTCCTCCAGTCTGGCTGTTCCCCTCTCTCCTCCAGTCTGGCTGTTCCCCTCTCTCCTTCAGTCTGGCTGTTCCCTCTCTCCTTCAGTCTGGCTGTTCCCTCTCCCTTCAGTCTGGCTGTTCCTCTCACTCCTTCAGTCTGGCTGTTCCTCTCTCTCCTTCAGTCTGGCGGTTCCTCTCTCTCCTTCAGTCCGGCTGTTCCTCTCTCTCCTTCAGTCTGGCTGTTCCTCTCTCCTTCAGTCTGGCGGTTCCTCTCTCTCCTTCAGTCTGGCGGTTCCTCTCTCTCCTTCAGTCTGGTGGTTCCTCTCTCCTTCAGTCTGGCTGTTCCTCTCTCTCCTTCAGTCTGGCTGTTCCTCATTCTCCTTCAGTCTGGCTGTTCCTCATTCTCCTTCAGTCTGGCTGTTCCTCTCACTCCTTCAGTCTGGCTGTTCCTCAGTCTCATTCAGTCTGGCTGTTCCTCTCTCATTCAGTCTGGCTGTTCCTCTCTCTCCTTCAGTCTGGCTGTTCCTCTCTCTCCTTCAGTCTGGCTGTTCCTCTCTCCTTCAGTCTGGCTGTTCCTCTCTCTCCTTCAGTCTGGCTGTTCCTCTCTCCTTCAGTCTGGCGGTTCCTCTCTCTCCTTCAGTCCGGCTGTTCCTCTCTCCTTCAGTCTGGCTGTTCCTCTCTCTCCTTCAGTCTGGCGTTCCTCTCTCTCCTTCAGTCTGGTGGTTCCTCTCTCCTTCAGTCTGGCTGTTCCTCTCTCCTTCAGTCTGGCTGGTCCCCTCTCTCCTTCAGTCTGGCTGGTCCTCTCACTCCTTCAGTCTGGCTGGTCCTCTCACTCCTTCAGTCTGGCTGGTCCTCATTCTCCTTCAGTCTGGCTGTTCCTCAGTCTCATTCAGTCTGACTGTTCCTCTCTCTCCTTCAGTCTGGCTGTTCCTCTCTCTCCTTCAGTCTGGCTGTTCCTCTCCCCTTCAGTCTGGCTGTTCCTCTCTCTCCTTCAGTCTGGCTGTTCCCTCTCTCCTTCAGTCTGGCTGTTCCCCTCTCTACTTCAGTCTGGCTGTTCCTCTCCTCCCTTCAGTCTGGCTGTTCTTCAGTCTCCTTCAGTCTGGCTGTTCCCCTCTCTCCTTCAGTCTGGCTGTTCCTCTCTCTCATTCAGTCTGGATGTTCCTCTCTCTCCTTCAGTCTGGCGGTTCCTCTCTCTCCTTCAGTCTGGCTGTTCCTCTCTCCTTCAGTCTGGCTGTTCCTCTCTCCTTCAGTCTGGCTGTTCCTCTCTCTCCTTCAGTCTGGCTGTTCCCCCTCTCTCCTTCAGTCTGGCTGTTCCCTCTCTCCTTCAGTCTGGCTGTTCCTCTCTCTCCTTCAGTCTGGCTGTTCCCCTCTCTCCTTCAGTCTGGCTGTTCCCTCTCTCTTCAGTCTGGCTGTTCCCCTCTCCTTCAGTCTGGCTGTTCCCCTCTCTCCTTCAGTCTGGCTGTTCCCCTCTCCTTCAGTCTGGCTGTTCCCCTCTCTCCTTCAGTCTGGCTGTTCCCCTCTCCCTTCAGTCTGGCTGTTCCTCTCTCTCCTTCAGTCTGGCTGTTCCCGGTCCTATGCCTCTGCCATGGTGGGAAGAACTCCAATATACAGAGTCTTCCTGTCCAGCGTCTTCACTGACCACTCTGCTGGGATTTCTGAAACAGACACACATAAACGTGCAATAAATGAATATCGTTAAAGTATGATGGAAGACAAAACACCAGACATCTAGAAAGTTAACAATAAAATGAGGGTGTCACTCCCTGACCTTAGAGAGCCTGATTATCTATCTATTTGGTTAGGTCATTCTAGTTTTCTATTTCTTTGTTGGCCGGGTATGGTTCCCAATCAGAGGCAGCTGTCTATACTTAGGCAGCCTTTTTTCCATCTGAGTTTGTGTGATCTTGTTTTCTGTTTAGTTTCTTAGCCTTACAGAACTGTGCACTTTCGTTTTTTGTCTTTGTTATTTTGTTTTGGTCAATAAATCAATCAATAAAAAGACAATGTCCACCTACCACGCTGCACCTTGGTCCACTTTTCATTCTACAAACGAGAGCCGTTACAGAAAATCCCACCAAAATGGACCAAGCAGCGTGGCAAGGACGACATGGGAGGACATTCTGATGGAGAAGGACCCTGGACGCAGGCCGGAGAGTATCGCCGTCCAAGGGAGCAGATGGAGGCAGCGAGAGAGGAACGGCGACGATATGAGGAGTTAAGTCATCAACGGAAGCCTGAGAGGCAGCTCCAAAACATTTGGGTGGGGGGACACGGGGACACGGGGAGATAGGCAGAGTCAGGGTTTAGACCTGAGCCAACTCCCCATGCGGTGATGCGCACTGTGTCTACAGTGTGCCGTGTTATGCCGTGCTAGAGTGGGCATTCAGCCAGGACGGATTGTGCCGGCTCAGCACTCCTGGTCTCCGGTGCGTCTCTTCAGCTCTACGCATGGTATCCTAGTTCGCCCGCACAACCCAGTGCGGCCTGTGCCAGCTCCCCGCACTTGCCGTGCAACAGGGGGTATTCAGCCAGGACTCGTTGTGCCAGCTCTACACTCTAGACCTCCAGTGCGCCTCTACGGCCCAGTATATCCTGCACCGGCTCTACGCACCACTTCTAATAGAGCTCTCTCTGTCTCGACTTGAATTCTCTATCCGTCTCTAATAGAGCTCTCTCTGTCTTGACTAGAGCCCTCAGTATCTGCTAGATGTCCTTGTCTCTGCTATCAGAACACCCCTAGGAGCCTGAAAAATGTGACCTACTTTTATTGTCTTGAGGTTCAGGCCATAAGCATAGGTAAGGAAATACAGTGAGGTATTGGGTCAACTTTGAGAACCATGTCAACACAATGTTGTTACCATACTAATTAAAGTTCTACACACATTTATTAGAGCAACTGGTTTGCCAATGCAAAAAGAGACAAATGTGACCAGGAACAATGTGCAGAGTGACTAAGCTGTACATAATAGAATTAGGTAGGACCTACGAGTTGTAACGCAAAAAACAGCCCATCTGGTCTGCCATAGGCCCCTGCTATAAGGGCCCCTGGACTGCTATAAGGGCCCCTGGTCTGCTATAAGGGCCCCTGCTATAAGGGCCCCTGGTCTGCTATAAGGGCCCCTGGTGTGCCATAAGGGCCCCTGATCTGCCATAAGGGCCCCTGGTCTGCCATAAAGGCCCCTGCCCCCCTGGTGTGCCATGCCCCTGATCTGCCATAAGGGCCCCTGGTCTGCCATAAAGGCCCTTGGTCTGCCATAAGGGCCCCTGGTCTGCCATAAAGGCCCCTGGTCTGCCATAAGGGCCCCTGCCATAAAGGCCCCTGATCTGCCATAAGGGCCCCTGGTCTGCCATAAAGGCCCCTGGTGTGCCATAAAGGCCCCTGGTCTGCCATAAGGGCCCCTGGTCTGCCATAAAGGCCCTAAGGTGTGCCATAAAGGCCCCTGGTCTGCCATAGGCCTTGTTCAAAATAATTGCACTGTACAGGAAATAGGTGCCATTTGGGACACAATGTAATATAATCACTGGTAGAGTAGAGGTTAATAACAGAGGCTGGTAGGTTACAGTTAAACACAGTAAAGGGTAGTTCAACTACAGAGGCTAGTAGATTACAGTTCAACTACTTCACTTTATTTAATTATTTCACCTTTATTTAACCAGGTAGGCCATTTACAACTGCGACCTGGACAAGATAAAGCAAAGCAGTGAGACAAAAACAACAGAGTTACACATGGGATAAACAAACGTAGAGTCAATAACACAATATAAAAATCTATATACAGTGTGTGCAAATGTAGTAAGATTAGGGGAGGTAAGGCAATAAATAGGCCATAGTGGCGAAATAATTACATTATAGCAATTAAACACTGGAGTGATAGATGTGCAGAAGACAAATGTGCAAGTAGAGATACTGGGGTGCAAAGGAGCAAAAAAATAAATAACAATATGCGGATGAGGTAGTTAGGTGGGCTGTTTAATGATGGGCTGTGTACAGATGCAATGATCGGTAAGCTGCTCTGACAGCTGATGCTTAAAGCTAGTGAGGGAGATATAAGACTCCAGCTTCAGTGAGTTTTTGCAATTCGTTCCAATCATTGGCAGCAGAGAACTAAGCAGCAAAGACACAGGTGACCTGGAGCCAGTGGGTTTGACGATGAATATGAAGGTTGTGGACAGGCAAAAGGTCAAAACTAGATCAGAGTCTAGGAGGTACAGAGTGGCAGACAGGTAGAAGAGTGGAGACTGGTACCCCATGGAGCACTCGAAAGGGGGTGGCAGAATATTCCGGGCACACCTTCCACCCAGACCAGTTCACAGCTTCAGGTAGTGGGGGTTAGTTGAAACCAGGCACCTTAAAGTGGTCTCCAGGTCTTGGCTCGCTCCGACTGACCGTTAGTTTGGGGATGGAATCCGGACGACAGGCTGGCTGACAAATCAATAAGGATGCAGAACACCTTCCAGAACTGAGACGAGAACTGTGGACCCCAATCAGAGACCATGTCAACCTGGGAGTCCATGGTTCCAGAATCTGGAAGACATGCTGCACCATAAGCTGGGCCGTCTCCTTCAAAGAAGGTAGTTTGGGGGGAGAGGGATGAAATGGGCGGCCTTTGAGAACTGGTTGACTACCGTTAGGATGACAGCGTTGCCATCAGACGGAGGGAGCCCAATGACAATGTCCAGAGAAATATGAGATCAGGGACGATGAGGAACCAGTAGTGGCTGCAGGAGGCCAGAAGGAGCTTGCCGTGGAGTCTTGTTTTGAGCACACACAGTGCATGCAGTGACGAAGAAAGAGATGTCAGGGACCATTGTGGGCCACCAGAAACGTTCTCGAAGGCAGGCTAGGTGTACGATGGAACCCTGTATGACAGGTCAGCCTGGAGGAATGAGCCCATTCCAGGACCCAACTGGGTTAGGAACAAACAGCCAGTTAGCCGGGCCCCTTCAGGTCCAGGTTGGGAGCGTTGCGCCTTCCGAACCAGGTTCTCAATACCCCAATCCACAGTGGCAGCAAGGCAAGAAACACTCAAACAAAAAATAACACATTCAAAAAAAACGAAAGCGAACAGTTCCATCAGGGAGACACTAAACAGAAAATAACACCCCACAAAACTCAGACGGAAATTCACAACATATACGATCCCCAATCAGAGACAACGATAGACAGCTGCCTCTGATTGGGAACCACACTCGGCAAAACAACAAAGAAATAGAAAACATAGATTTTCCCACCCGTGTCACACCCTGACCCTAACCAAACATAGAGAATAAATAAGTATCTCTCAGCTCAGGGTGTGCCACCTTTCAACAAATCAGTTTTGTCAAATTTCTGACCTGTTAGAGGCTTCCCCGGTCAACTGTAAGTGCTGATATTGTGACATGGAAACGTCTAGGAGCAACAACTGGCTCAGCCGCAAGAGTAGTAAATTGCAAACTCACAAGAATAGGACCGCTGAGTACTGAAGCGCAAAACTCACTACCGAATTCCAAACTGCCTCAGGAAAGCAACGTCAGGACAATAACTGTTCGTCGGGAGCTTCATGAAATGGGTTTCCATGGCCGAGCAGCCGCACACAATACCAAGCGTTGGCTGGAGTGGTGTAAAGCCCGCCGCCATTGGAAACACGTTCTCTGGAGTGATGAATCACGCTTCACCATCTTGCAATCTGACAGATTAATCTGTGTTTGGCAGATGCCAGATGAACGCCTCCTGCATGATTGAATAGTGCCAGCTGTAATGTTTAGTGGAGAAGGAATAATGTTCTGCGGCTGTTGTTCATGTTTCCAGTGAAGAGGCATCTTAACACTACAGCATATAATTACATTCTAGAGGATCTATGGTTCCAACTTTGTGGTAAGACTTTCGTTTTCTGTTTCAGCATGACAATGCCCTAGTAAACAAAGTGAGGTCCAGAAATGGTTTGTTGAGATCGGTACGGAAGAACTTGACTAGTCTGCACAAAGCCCGGACCTCAACCCCATCGAACACCTTTGGGATGAATTAGAATGCCGACTGGCCTAATCGCCCAACATCAGTGCCCAACGTCAACAACGCTCTTGTGGCTGACTGGAAGCAAGTCCCCGCAGCAGTGTTCCAACATCTAGTAGAAAGCCTTCCCAGAAGAGTTGAGGCTGTTATAGCAGCAATGTTCCAACATCTAGTGGAAAGCTTCCCAGAAGAGTTGAGGCTGTTATAGCAGCAATGTTACAACATCTAGTGGAAAGCCTTCCCAGAGGAGTGGAGGCTGTTATAGCAGCAATGTTCCAACATCTAGTGGAAAGCCTTCCCAGAAGAGTGGAGGCTGTTATAGCAGCATTGTTCCAACATCTAGTGGAAAGCCTTCCCAGAAGAGTGGAGGCTGTTATAGCAGCAATGTTCCAACATCTAGTGGAAAGCCTTCCCAGAAGAGTGGAGGCTGTTATAGCAGCAATGTTCCAACATCTAGTGGAAAGCCTTCCCAGAAGGAGTGGAGGCTGTTATAGCAGCAATGTTCCAACATCTAGTGGAAAGCCTTCCCAGAAGGTGGGCTGTTATAGCAGCAATGTTCAACATCTAGTGGAAAGCCCAGAAGAGTGGAGAATGTATTATGACAGCAATGTTCCAACATCTAGTGGAAAACCTTCCCAGAGAAAGATGGAGGCTGTTATAGCAGCAATGTACCAACATCTAGTGGAAAGCCTTCCCAGAAGAGTGGAGGCTGTTATAGCAGCAAATGTTCAGCATCTAGTGGAAAGCCTTCCCAGAAGAGTGACGGCTGTTATAGCAGCAATGTTCCAACATCTAGTAGAAAGCCTTCCCAGAAGAGTGGAGGCTGTTATAGCAGTAAGGGGGACCAACTCCACATTAATGCCCATGATATTGGAATGAGATGTTTGAGAAGCAGGAATCTACATACTTTTACACATATAGTATATATTGTGTATTGTACTATACATGTAGGTCTTAGAGTCTGTCTTTTCAAAGATCGTTGAATAAAGCATGTTTTCAGAATGAGACCAGTCACACCATGGTGGCATCTCTCTCTCTCTCTCCATCCCAGAGAGCACAACAACAACTAAGTCATCAACCATCTGCTGTGCGTACCAACCAGGACCGGACTATCCCAGGTCTGTGACACGAGCAAGAATCCTTACCATCAGATCAGAGAAACGACGCGTCATTGTGTGAGTGTAGCCAAGGGGCTTTGACCATGACACCCACTCACGGGTCATCTTGTAAATATGTTTCCTTGTTTCATTGTGTGATCCTCAGTTACTTTAGATGTGCTTTTTTAGTGCTGTTAAATGATATTCTGGTATGTATAAACAAAATCTTCTAGGTAAAAACATTCTTATGTAATTTATCGTATTGCATCTCAATGCGATGCTGCAAGTCAGTGACTTTCCAGCGTGGCACCGTCGCAGGATGCCATACCCAGCAAGTCAGTTCGATCAATTCTGCCCTGCTAGAGCTGCCCCTCGGTCAACTGCCTCGGACACTACAGACAGAAGTTTGCAGATCGGCTGAACTGACTTCAGTCAGTTCAGAGTCTGAGTCTGAGTCCCAAGACGTGTGTGGGGGTCGTAGAGCAAAATGGAGAACACCATCGTGTTCGTGATAGTCTCATCTTTCCAAAGAGGGGTCATAACCGTTTCTTTTGGTGACACTGTTCAAACATGAAAATTAAAATAAAAGCTGATCTCCAGCTGAAATTGGGGAATTGTTTATTATGCTAACTAGAATTCCGCGAGGTTGCGAACGATGACTACAGGGCGTTAAGCACATTTTTACTCCTGAACTTATTTAGGGGTTGACATTTTTATTTTATTTTATTAATTTGAAGAAAAAAAAATTGAATTACATAATTCCAAGATTTCCCTTCACTGGAACTAAGGGGCCCGAACCATGAAAACTGTTCCAGGCCATTATTCCTCCTCCACCAAATATTACAGTTGGCACTATGCATTGGGGCAGGTAGCGTTCATCAGGCATCCACCAAACCCAGATTTGTCCGTTTCACTGCCAGATGGTGAAGCGTGATTCATGACTCCAGAGAACGCGAGTATGTGGATAGTCTTTCAAATTAGTGGATTTGGCCACACCCATTGCTGACAACTGTATTAAATCAAGCACGCAACCATGCAATCTCCATAGACAGACATTGGCAGTAGAATGGCCTTACTGTAGAGCTCAGCGATTTTCAACGTGGCAACATCATACAATGCAACCTGTCCAACAAGTCAGTTCATAAACTTTCTGCCATGCTAGATATGCTTCCCCTTCAACTGTAATCTTTATTTATTTTACCTTTATTTAACTAGTGAAGTCAGTTAAGAACAAATAGTATGTTTTGATGTATTGATTACCTAACTAATGGCAGTTAACTAATGTTAACAACTCTTGTTTGTTAAAACATTGTCCAAAGACGGGCCAGAAGTATACAGAATGGTGTCGTCTGCATAGAGGTGGATCAGAGAATCCCCAGCAGCAAGAGGAACATCATTGATGTATACAGAGAAGAGAGTCGGCCCAAGAATTTAACCCTGTGGCACCCCCATAGAGATTGCCAGAGGTCCGGAAACAGGCCCTCCGATTTGACACACTGAACTCTATCTGAGAAGTAGTTGGTGAACCTGGCGAGGCAGTCATTTGAGAAACCAAGGCTGCTGAGTCTGCCGATAAGAATGTGGTGATTGACAGAGTCGAAAGCCTTGGCCAGGTCGATGAATTCAGCTGCGATTATGATATTGTTAAGGACCTTGAGCGTGGCTGACGTGCACCCATGACCAGCTCTGAAACCAGATTGCATAGCGGAGAAGGTAAGGTGGGATTCGAAATGGTTGGTAATCTTTTTGTTAACTTGGCTTTCGAAGACATTAGAAAGGCAGGGCAGGATAGATATAGGTCTATAGCAGTTTGGGTCTAGAGTGTCTCCTCTTATGAAGAGAGGGATGACCGCGGTACTATTGATGAGGTACTGTTGATTGATAGATGTATTGATTACCAGACTTGTTGCAGCATAAGGTAGTGGATGCTGCTGGAGTCCTCCTTTACAGAGGCGGACTCAATCACACGTTTGATTGATTTATAAATGGATTGATAGTTTGGATTCATAGTTTGTTGTCTTCAATATCATTCTACAATGTAGAAAATAGTAGAAATAAAGAAAAACCTGATAATGAAAAGGTGTGTCCAAACTTTTGACTGATAGTATATATACACTACCACTCAAAAGTTTGGGGTCACATAGAAATGTCCTTGTTTTTGAAAGAAAAGCACATTTTTTGTCCATTAAAATAAAATAAATTGATCAGAAAAACAGTGTAGAATTCTCTTCGATTATAATCACAGCCGTATATATTCCCCCTAAGCAGACACATCGATGGCTCTGAACGAACTTTATTTGACTCTTTGCAAACTGGAATCCATACATGCTGAGGCTGCATTCATTGTAGCTGGGGATTTTAACAAGGCTAATCTGAAAACAAGACTCCCTAAATTGTATCAGCATATCGATTGCGCAACCAGGGCTGGCAAAACCTTGGATCATTGTTATTCTAACTTCCGCGACGCACATAAGGCCCTGCCCCGCCCTCCTTTGGAAAAGCTGACCACAACGCCATTTTGTTGATCCCTGCCTACAGACAGAAACTAAAACAAGAAGCTCCCACGCTGAAGTCTGTCCAACGCTGGTCCGACCAAGCTGATTCCACACTCCAAGACTGCTTCCATCACGTGGACTGGGATATGTTTCAGTATTGCGCTCAGACAACAACATTGACGAATACGCTGATTCGGTGTGCGAAGTTCATTAGAACGTGCGTTGAAGATGTCGTTCCCATAACAACGATTAAAACATTCCCAAACCAGAAACCGTGGATTGATGGCAGCATTCTGCGTGAAACTGAGAAGCACAAACCACTGCTTTTAATCAGGGCAAGGTGACCGGAAACATGACCGAATACAAACAGTGCAGCTATTCCTCTGCAAGGCAGTCAAACAAGCTAAGCGTCAGTATAGACACAAAGTAGAATCTCAATTCAACGGCTCAGACACAGAGGTATGTGGCAGGGTCTACAGTCAATCACGGACTACAAAAAGAAAAACCAGCCGAGTCACGGACCAGGATGTCTTGCTCCCAGGCAGACTAAACAACTTTTTTGCCCGCTTTGAGGACAATACAGTGCCACTGACATGGCCTGCAACGGAAACATGCGGACTCTCCTTCACTGCAGCCGAGGTGAGTAAAACATTTAAAGGTGTTAACCTCGCAAGGCTGCAGGCCCAGACGGCATCCCCAGCTGCGCCCTCAGAGCATGCGCAGACCAGCAGGCTGGTGTGTTTACGGACATATTCAATCAATCCCTATACTCAGCCTGCTGTTCCCACATGCTTCAAGAGGGCCACCTTTGTTCCTGTTCCCAAGAAAGCTAAGGTAACTGAGCTAAACGACCACCGCCCGTAGCACTCACTTCCGTCATCATGAAGTGCTTTGAGAGACTAGTCAAGGACCATATCACCTCCACCCTACCTGACACCCTAGACCCACTCCAATTTGCTTACCGCCCAAATAGGTCCACAGACGATGCAATCTCAACCACACTGCACACTGCCCTAACCCATCTGGACAAGAGGAATACCTATGTGAGAATGCTGTTCATCGACTACAGCTTGGCATTTAACACCATAGTACCCTCCAAGCTCGTCATCAAGCTCGAGACCCTGGGTCTCGACCCCCTGCCCTGTACTGGACTTCCTGACGGGCCGCCCCCAGGTGAGGTGAGGATAGGCAACAACATCTCCACCCCGCTGATCCTCAACACTGGGGCCCCACAAGGGTGCGTTCTGAGCCCTCTCCTGTACTCCCTGTTCACCCACGACTGCGTGGCCATGCACGCCTCCAACTCAATCATCAAGTTTGCGGACGACACAACAGTGGTAGGCTTGATTACCAACAACGACGAGACGGCCTACAGGGAGGAGGTGAGGGCCCTCGGAGTGTGGTGTCAGGAAAATAACCTCACACTCAACGTCAACAAAACTAAGGAGATGATTGTGGACTTCAGGAAACAGCAGAGGGAACACCCTCCTATCCACATCAATGGAACAGTAGTGGAGAGGGTAGTAAGTTTTAAGTTCCTCGGCATACACATCACAGACAAACTGAATTGGTCCACCCACAGAAGACAGCATCGTGAAGAAGGCGCAGCAGCGCCTCCTCAACCTCAGGAGGCTGAAGAAATTCGTCTTGTCACCAAAAGCACTCACAAACTTCTACAGATGCACAATCGAGAGCATCCTGGCGGGCTGTATCACCGCCTGGTACGGCAACTGCTCCGCCCACAACCGTAAGGCTCTCCAGTGGGTAGTCAGGTCTGCACAACGCATCACCGGGGGCAAACTACCTGCCCTCCAGGACACCTACACCACCCGATGTTACAGGAAGGCCATAAAGATCATCAAGGACAACAACCACCTCGAGCCACTGCCTGTTCACCCCGCTATCATCCAGAAGGCGAGGTCAGTACAGGTGCATCAAAGCTGGGACAGAAGCTGTTTTTCAGTCTCTCGATCTCAAGACCATCAGACTGTTAAACAGCAACCACTAACATTGAGTGGCTGCTGCCAACACACTGACTCAACTCCAGCCACTTTAATAATGGGAATTGTTGGGAAAGGAATACACCCTGCCTCGTTAATTAACCATGTGGTCAGATTACACCTTGCCTCATTAATTAACCATGTGGTCAGATTACACCTTGCCTCATTAAATAACCATGTGGTTGGATTACACACTGACTCATTAATTAACCATGTGGTCAGATTACACCTTGCCTCGTTAATTAACCATGTAGTCAGATTACACCTTGCCTCGTTAATTAACCATGTAGTCAGATTACACCTTGCCTCATTAATTAACCATGTAGTCAGATTACACCTTGCCTCATTAAATAACCATGTGGTTGGATTAACCTCTGCCTCATTAATTAACCATGTGGTTGGATTACACACAGACTCATTAATTAACCATGTGGTTGGATTACACACAGACTCATTAATTAACCATGTGGTTGGATTACACACAGACTCATTAATTAACCATGTGGTTGGATTACACCTTGCCTCATTAAATAACCATGTGGTTGGATTACACCCTGACTCATTAATTAACAATGTGGTCAGATTACACCTTGCCTCATTAAATAACCATGTGGTTGGATTACACACTGACTCATTAATTAACCATGTGGTCAGATTACACCTTGCCTCATTAATTAACCATGTGGTCAGATTACACCTTGCCTCATTAAATAACCATGTGGTTGGATTACACACTGACTCATTAATTAACCATGTGGTTGGATTACACCCTGACTCATTAATTAACCATGTGGTTGGATTACACACTGACTCATTAATTAACCATGTGGTCAGATTACACCTTGCCTCATTAAATAACCATGTGGTCAGATTACACCTTGCCTCATTAAATAACCATGTGGTTGGATTACACCCTGACTCATTAATTAACAATGTGGTCAGATTACACCTTGCCTCATTAAATAACCATGTGTAGTTTGGATTACACACTGACTCATTAATTAACCATGTGGTCAGATTACACCTTGCCTCATTAATTAACCATGTTACACCCGGGACTCATTAATCAACCATGTTACACCCTGCCTCATTAATTAACCATGTGGTTAGATTACACCCTGACTCATTAATTAACCATGTGGTTGGATTAACCCTGCCTCATTAATTAACCATATGGTTGGATTACACCCTGACTCATTAATTGACCATGTGGTTGGATTACACCCTGCTGTATTCATTAACACCATGGTTGGATTACACACTGACTCATTAATTAACCATGTGGTTGGATTACACCCCTGACTCATTAATTAACCATGTGGTTGGATTACACCCTGACTCATTAATTAACCATGTGGTTGGATTACCCTGACTCATTAATTAACCATGTGGTTGGATTACACCCTGACTCATTAATTAACCATGTGGTCAGATTACACCCTGACTCATTAATTAACCATGTTACACCCTGACTCATTAATTAACCATGTGGTTGGATTAACCTTGCCTCATAAATTAACCATATGGTTGGATTACACCCTGTTGTATTCATTAACAGCATGGTTGGATTACACCCTGCTGTATTCATTAACCATATAGTTGGATTACACCCTGCTGTATTCATTAACAACATGGTTGGATTACACCCTGCTGTATTCATTAACCATATGGTTGGATTACACCCTGCTGTATTCATTAACCACGTGGTTGGATTACACACTGCTGTATTCATTAACAACATGGTTGGATTACACCCTGCTGTATTCATTAACCATGTGGTTGGATTACACCCTGCTGTATTCATTAACAACATGGGTGGATTACACCCTGCTGTATTCATTAACCATGTGGTTGGATTACACACTGCTGTATTCATTAACCATGTGTTTGGATTACACCCTGCTGTAGTCATTAACCATGTGGTTGGATTACACCCTGCTGTATTCATTAACAGCATGGTTGGATTACACCCTGCTGTATTCATTAACCATGTGTGGTTGGATTACACTCTGCTGTATTCATTAACCGTGGTTTGGTACACTTCCTCATTAATTAACAACGTGGTTGGATTTCACCCTGCTGTAGTCATTAACCATGTGGTTGGATTACCTCCCTGCTGTATTCATTAACAACATGGTTGGATTTACACCCAGCTGTATTCATTAACCATGTGGTTGGATTACACCCTGCTATATTCATTAACCATGTGGTTTGATTACACCCTTCCTCATTAATTAACCATGTGGTTGGATTACAGCCTGCTGTATCCATTAACCATGTGGTTTGATTACACCCTTCCTCATTAATTAACCATGTGGTTGGAATACACCATGCTGTATTCATTAACAACATGGTTGGATTACACCCTGCTGTATTCATTAACAACACGGTTGGATTACACCCTGCTGTATTCATTAACAATGTGGTTGGATTACACCCTGCTGTATTCATTAACAACATGGTTGGATTACACACTGCTGTATTCATTAACCATGTGTTTGGATTACACCCTGCTGTATTCATTAAACATGTGGTTTGATTACAATTCCTTCCTCATTAATTAACCATGGGTTGGATTACAGCCAGCTGTATTCATTAACCATGTGGTTTGATTACACCCTTCCTCATTAATTAACCATGTGGTTGGATTACACCATGCTGTATTCATTAACAACATGGTTGGATTACACCCTGCTGTATTCATTAACAACATGGCTGGATTACAGCCTGCTGTATTCATTAACAACACGTGTTGGATTACACCCTGGCTGTATTCATTGACAAACATGGTTGGATTACAGCCTGCTCTATTCATTAACAACATGGTTGGATTACACCCTGCTGTATTCCTTAACAACGATGGTTGGATTACAGCCTGCTGTATTCATTAACCATGTGGTTGGATTACACCTGCTTGTGATTCATTAACAACATGGTTGGATTACACCCTGGCTGTATTCATTAACCATATGTTTGGATTACACCCCGCTGTATTCATTAACCATGTGGTTGGATTATCAACCCCTGCTGTATTCATTAACCATGTGGTCGAATTACAACTCCTCTCATTAACCAACCATGTGGTTGGATTACAGCCTGCTGTATTCATTAACAACATGGGTGGATTACACTCTGCTGTATTCATTAACAACATGGTTGGATTACACCCTGCTGTATTCATTATCCATGTGGTTGGATTACACCCTGCTGTATTCATTAACCACATGGTTGGATTACACCCTGCTGTATTCATTAACCACATGGTTGGATTACACCCTGCTGTATTCATTAACCATGTGGTTGGATTACACCCTGCTGTATTCATTAAAAAACATGGTTGGATTACACCCTGCTGTATTCATTAACCATTCATTAACCATTGTTTGGATTACACCCTGCTGTATTCATTAACCATGTGGTCGGATTACACCCTTCCTCATTAACATTCCGATAAGCTCCACAGGTAGTATCACATTTTCATTTCACTTCATTACAGTACAACGGTTTTGATTTGTTTGATCGTAGCTAGCCAGCTACATAGCCGTCTTTGTATCTAAGACAATTGTGTAGTCAAGAGCGATTTTCTAGGTTAGCTGGCCAGCTATTGTCGTTCTTTTAACGTAGCTAGCCAGCTAGCCCCCGAATAGCAGCACTGTAGTAACTATTACAGTACAACGGTTTGTTTTGTTTGATCGTAGCTAGCTAGCTACATAGCCGTCTTTGTATCTAAGACAATTGTGTAGCCTAGAGCGATTTTCTAGGTTAGCTAGCCAGCTATTGTCGTTCTTTTAAGGTAACGTAACGCAATCAGCCTGCTAGCTAGCCAGCTAGCCCCCGAATAGCAGCACTGTAGAAACTGTACACTCGACGGAACGACTTGATTAGTGTAGTGTCAACATCGCAGCCACTACCAGCTAGCCTACTCCAGCAGTACTGTATCATTTCAATCATTTTAGTCAATAAGATTCTTGCTACGTAAGCTTAACTTTCTGAACATTCGAGACGTGTAGTCCACTTGTCATTCCAATCTCCTTTGCATTAGCGTAGCCTCTTCTGTACCCTGTCAACTATGTGTCTATCTATCCCTGTTCTCTCTCTCTGCACAGACCATACAAACGCTCCACACCGCGTGGCCGCAGCCCCTAATCTGGTGGTCCCAGCGCGCACGACCCACGTGGAGTTCCTGGTCTCCGGTAGCCTCTGGAACTGCCGATCTGCGGCCAACAAGGCAGAGTTCATCTCAGCCTATGCCTCCCTCCAGTCCCTCGACTTCCTGGCACTGACGGAAACATGGATCACCACAGATAACACTGCTACTCCTACTGCTCTCTCTTCGTCCGCCCACGTGTTCTCGCACACCCCGAGAGCTTCTGGTCAGCGGGGTGGTGGCACCCGGGATCCTCATCTCTCCCAAGTGGTCATTCTCTCTCTCTCCCCCTTACCCATCTATCTATCGCCTCCTTTGAATTCCATGCTGTCACAGTTACCAGCCCTTTCAAGCTTAACATCCTTATCATTTATCGCCCTCCAGGTTCCTCGGAGAGTTCATCCAATGAGCTTGATGCCTTGATAAGCTCCTTTCCTGAGGACGGCTCACCTCTCACAGTCCTGGGCGACTTTAACCTCCCCACGTCTACCTTTGACTCATTCCTCTCTGCCTCCTTCTTTCCACTCCTCTCCTCTTTTGACCTCACCCTCTCACCTTCCCCCCTACTCACAAGGCAGGCAATACGCTCGACCTCATCTTTACTAGATGCTGTTCTTCCACTAACCTCATTGCAACTCCTCCAAGTCTCCGACCACTATCTTGTATCCTTTTCCTCTCGTCTCATCCAACACTTCCCACACTGCCCCTACTCGGATGGTATCGCGCCGTCCCAACCTTCGCTCTCTCTCCCCGCCTACTCTCTCCTCTTCCATCCTATCATCTCTTCCCTCTGCTCATACCTTCTCCAACCTTTCTCCTGATTCTGCCTCCTCAACCCTCCTCTCTTCCCTTTCTGCATCCTTTGACTCTCTATGTCCCCTATCCTCCAGGCCGGCTCGGTCCTCCCCTCCCGCTCCGTGGCTCGATGACTCATTGCGAGCTCACAGAACAGAGCTCCGGGCAGCCGGCGGAAATGGAGGAAAACTCGCCTCCCCTGCGGACCTGGCATCCTTTCACTCCCTCCTCTCTACATTTTCCTCCTCTGTCTCTGCTGCTAAAGCCACTTTCTACCACTCTAAATTCCAAGCATCTGCCTCTAACCCTAGGAAGCTCTTTGCCTCCTTCTCCTCCCTCCTGAATCCTCCTCCCCCTCCCCCCTCCTCCCTCTCTGCAGATGACTTCGTCAACCATTTTGAAAAGAAGGTCGACGACATCCGATCCTCGTTTGCTAAGTCAAACGACACTGCTGGTTCTGCTCACACTGCCCTACCATGTGCTCTGACCTCTTTCTCCCCTCTCTCTCCAGATGAAATCTCGCTTCTTGTGACGGCCGGCCGCCCAACAACCTGCCCGCTTGACCCTATCCCCTCCTCTCTCTTCTCCAGACCATTTCCGGAGACCTTCTCCCTTACCTCACCTCGCTCATCAACTCATCCCTGACCGCTGGCTACGTCCCTTCCGTCTTCAAGAGAGCGAGAGTTGCACCCCTTCTGAAAAAAACCTACACTCGATCCCTCCGATGTCAACAACTACAGACCAGTATCCCTTCTTTCTTTTCTCTCCAAAACTCTTGAACGTGCCGTCCTTGGCCAGCTCTCCCGCTATCTCTCTCAGAATGACCTTCTTGATCCAAATCAGTCAGGTTTCAAGACTAGTCATTCAACTGAGACTGCTCTTCTCTGTATCACGGAGGCGCTCCGCACTGCTAAAGCTAACTCTCTCTCCCTCTGCTCTCATCCTTCTAGACCTATCGGCTGCCTTCGATACTGTGAACCATCAGATCCTCCCTCTCCACCCTCTCCGAGTTGGGCATCTCCGGCGCGGCCCACGCTTGGATTGCGTCCTACCTGACAGGTCGCTCCTACCAGGTGGCGTGGCGAGAATCTGTCTCCTCGCCACGCGCTCTCACCACTGGTGTCCCCCAGGGCTCTGTTCTAGGCCCTCTCCTATTCTCGCTATACACCAAGTCACTTGGCTCTGTCATAACCTCACATGGTCTCTCCTATCATTGCTATGCAGACGACACACAATTAATCTTCTCCTTTCCCCCTTCTGATGACCAGGTGGCGAATCGCATCTCTGCATGTCTGGCAGACATATCAGTGTGGATGACGGATCACCACCTCAAGCTGAACCTCGGCAAGACGGAGCTGCTCTTCCTCCCGGGGAAGGACTGCCCGTTCCATGATCTCGCCATCACGGTTGACAACTCCATTGTGTCCTCCTCCCAGAGCGCTAAGAACCTTGGCGTGATCCTGGACAACACCCTGTCGTTCTCAACCAACATCATGGCGGTGGCCCGTTCCTGTAGGTTCATGCTCTACAACATCCGCAGAGTACGACCCTGCCTCACACAGGAAGCGGCGCAGGTCCTAATCCAGGCACTTGTCATCTCCCGTCTGGATTACTGCAACTCGCTGTTGGCTGGGCTCCCTGCCTGTGCCATTAAACCCCTACAACTCATCCAGAACGCCGCAGCCCGTCTGGTGTTCAACCTTCCCAAGTTCTCTCACGTCACCCCGCTCCTCCGCTCTCTCCACTGGCTTCCAGTTGAAGCTCGCATCCGCTACAAGACCATGGTGCTTGCCTACGGAGCTGTGAGGGGAACGGCACCGCAGTACCTCCAGGCTCTGATCACTGCGTTCATCCACCTCTGGCCTGCTCGCCTCCCTACCACTGAGGAAGTACAGTTCCCGCTCAGCCCAGTCAAAACTGTTCGCTGCTCTGGCCCCCAATGGTGGAACAAACTCCCTCACGACGCCAGGACAGCGGAGTCAATCACCACCTTCCCGGAGACACCTGAAACCCCACCTCTTCAAGGAATACCTAGGATAGGATAAGTAATCCTTCTCACCCCCCCCCCTTAATGATTTAGATGCACTATTGTAAAGTGGCTGTTCCACTGGATGTCAGAAGGTGAATTCACCAATTTGTAAGTCGCTCTGGATAAGAGCGTCTAAAATGACTTAATGTATTCATTAACCATGTGGTTGGATTACACCCTGCTGTATTCATTAACCATGTGGTTTGATTACACTCTTCCTCATTAATTAACCATGTGGTTGGATTACACCTTGCTGTATTCATTAACAACATGGTTGGATTACACCCTGCTGTATTCATTAACCATGTGGTTGGATTACACCCTGCTGTAGCTCATTAACAACATGGTTGGATTACACCCTGCTGTATTCATTAACCATGTGGTTGGATTACACCCTGCTGTATTGATTAACCATGTGGTTTGATTACACCCCTTCCTCATTAATTAACCATGTGGTTGGATTACAGCCTGCTGTATTCATTAACCATGTGGTTTGATTACTCCCTTCCTCATTAATTAACCATGTGGTTGGATTACACCATGCTGTTGGATTACACCCTGCTTAACTTATATTACACCTTAACCATGTGGTTGGATTACACCCTGCTGTATTCATTAACCATGTGGTTGGATTACACCTGCTGTATTCATTAACCATGTGGTTTGATTACTCCCTTCCTCATTAATTAACCATGTGGTTGGATTACACCATGCTGTATTCATTAACAACATGGTTGGATTACACCCTGCTGTATTCATTAACCATGTGGTTGGATTACACTTGCTGTATTCATTAACAACATGGTTGGATTACAGCCTGCTGTATTCATTAACAACACGGTTGGATTACACCCTGCTGTATTCATTGACAACATGGTTTGGATTACAGCCTGCTCTATTCATTAACAACATGGTTGGATTACACCCTGCTGTATTCTTTAACAACATGGTTGGATTACACCCTGTTGTATTCATTAACAACATGGTTGGATTACACCCTGCTGTATTCATTAACCATATGTTTGGATTACACCCTGCTGTATTCATTAACCATGTGGTTGGATTACACCCTGCTGTATTCATTAACCATGTGGTCAGATTACACCCTTCCTCATTAACTAACCATGTGGTTGGATTACATCCTGCTGTATTCATTAACAACATGGGTGGATTACACTCTGCTGTATTCATTAACAACATTGTTGGATTACCCACACTGTATTCATTAACCTTGTGGTTTGATTACACCCTTCCACAATAATTAACCATGTGGTCGGATTACACACTGCCTTATTCAACAAACGCCAAATTTTATTTACAGTGCGTAGAGAGAGTGTATGTCAACACGAGCATTTCTCAGGGCCTCGGCTCCATAGATATTCACTACCAGACCAGGATCTGGGTAGTTCTTCTTACGTTTACTCATCTTCTGTCCATCGCTGAGAGAGAGACAGAGACACAGCGAGAGAGAGACAGAGAGAAACAGACAGAGAGAGACAGAGAGAGAGAGATAGCAATAGAGATAGAGACAGAGACACATCGAGAGACAGAGAGAGACAGACACAGAGACAGAGAGAAACAGAGAGAGACAGAGAAAAGACAGAGAGAGAGAGCGAGACCCATATTGAAAAACAAACAAATCAAGGTCTGCTCATGCTTTGTTGACTTCAAAAAGCTTTTTGCCTCTAATCAGCATGAGGTTCTGCTATACAAATGGATGGAAAGCGGTGTTCGGGGAAAAACATACAACATTATAAAATCCATATACACAAACAAAGTTTGGGGTCACTTAGAAATGTCCTTGTTTATGAAAGAAAAGAAAAAGAAAAGCTGTCCATTAAAATAACATCAAATTGATCAGAAATACAGTGACATGGTTAATATTGTAAATGACTGTTGTAGCTGGAAACAGCAAATTCTTTATGGAATATCTACATGGGCGTACAGAGACCCATTATCAGCAACCATCACTCCTGTGTTCCAATGGCACGTTGTGTTAGCTAATCCAGTTTATCATTTTAAAAGGCTAATTGATCCTTAGAAAACCCTTTTGCAATTATGTTAGCACATCTGAAAACTGTTGTTCTGATTAAAGAAGCAATACAACTGGCCTTCTAGTTGAGTATCTGGAGCATCAGCATTTGAGGGTTCGATTACAGGCTTAAATGTCTAGAAACAAAGAACTTTCTTCTGAAACTCGTCAGTCTATTCTTGTTCTGAGAAATGAAGGCTATTGCATGCGAGAAATTGCCAAAAAACTGTAGATCTCGTACAACGCTGTGTACTACTCCTTCACAGAACAGCACAAACTGGCCCTAACCAGAATAGAAAGAGGGGAGTGGGAGGCCCGGTGTACAACTGGGCAAGGGGACAAGTACATTACAGTTTGAGAAACAGATGCCTCACAAGTCCTCAACTAGCAGCTTCATTAAATAGTACCCACAAAACACCAGTCTCAACATCAACAGTGAAGAGGTGACTCCAGGATGCTGGACTTCCTCTGTCCAGTCTCAACATCAACAGTGAAGAGGCGACTCCAGGATGCTGGAGTTCCTCTGTCCAGTGTCTGTGTTGTTTTGCCCATCTTAATGTTTTTTTTTCTTTTTCATTGGCCAGTCTGAGATATGGCTTTTTTAATTTAAATTTTTCTTTTTCTGCAACTCTGCCTTGAAGCCCAGCATCCTAAAGAGGGCCTACAGCGGCATCTAGATCTTCTGCACAGACTCTGTCACACCTGGGCCCTTGACAATAAATCTCAGCAAGACAACAATAATGGTGTTCCAAAAAAGGTCAGTCGCCAGGACCATCAAAACCATCTATTTAGACACCATTACTGGAGCACACAAAATATATACATACCTCGCCCTAAACATCAGCGCCACTGGTATCTTCCACAAAACCTGTGAACGATCTGAGAGACACGGCAAGAAGGGCTTTCTATGCCATCAAAAGGAACTAATATTTGACATCCCAATTAGGATCTGGCTTAAAAACTTTGAATCAGTTATAGAACCCATCACCAACCATTATTTCACAAAATGGGACAAACACTCAATTGAGACTCTGCATGCAGAATTCTGCAAAAATATCCTCCGTGTACAAAGTAAAACACCAAATAATGCACACAGAGCAGAATTAGGCCGATGCCCGCTAATGATCAAAATCCAGAAAATAGCTGTTAAATTCTACAAACACCCTAAAAGGAAGTGATTACCAAAGCTTCCATAACAAACCGCAGAGAGATGAGCCTGGAGAAGAGTCCCTAAACTGGCTGGTCCTGGGGCTCTGTTCACAAACACAAACAGGACAGCAACACAATTAGACCCAACCAAATCATGAGAAAACAAAAAGGTAATTACTTGACACATTAGAAATAGTAAATAAAAACAGAGCGAACTGGAATGCTATTGGGCCCTAACCAGAAAGTACATAGTGGCAGAATACCTGACCACTGTGACTGACCCAAAATTAATTACAGACTCAGTGAGCCTTGCTATCCGGCCCCCAAAGAAATGCCATCCCACACCATGACTGACCCACCGCCAAACCGGTCATGCTGGAGGATGTTGCAGGCAGCAGAACGTTCTTCACGGCGTCTCCAGACTCTGTCACGTCTGTCACGTGCTCAGAGTGAACCTGCTTTCATCTGTGAAGAGCACAGGGCGCCAGTGGCAAATTTGCCAACCTTGGTGTTCTCTGGCAAATGCCAAACGTCCTGCACGGTGTTGGGCTATAAGCACAACCCCCACCTGTGGACGTCGGGCCCTCATACCACCCTCATTGGAGTCTTTTTCTGACCGTTTGAGCAGACACATGCACATTTGTGGCCTGCTGGAGGTCATTTGCAGGCCTCTGGCAGTGCTCCTCCCTGCTCCACCTTGCACAAAGGCGGAGGTAGCGGTCCTGCTGCTGGGTTGTTGCCTCCTACGGCCTCCTTCACGTCTCCTGATGTACTTGCCTGTCTCCTGGTAGTGCCTCCATGCTCTGGACACTACACTGACAGACACAACAAACCTTCTTGCCACAGCTCACATTGATGTGCCATCCTGGATGAGCTGCACTACCTGAGCCACTTGTGTGGGTTGTAGACTCCATCTCATGTTACCACTAGAGTGAAAGCACCGCCAGCATTCAAAAGTGACCAAAACATCAGCCAGGAAGCATAGGAACTGAGAAGTGGTCTGTGGTCACCACCTGCAGAACCACTCCTTTATTGGGGGTGTCTTGCTAATTGCCTATAATATCCACCTCTTGTCTATTCCATTTGCACAACAGCATGTGAAATGTATTGTCAATCAGTGTTGCTTCCTAAGTGGACAGTTTGATTTCACAGAAGTGTGATTGACTTGGAATTACATTGTGTTGTTTAAGTGTTCCCTTCATTTTTGAGCAGTGTAAATACATATATCAGCTATATATCAGATAGCATATATATATATCATATACATTTTTTGAGCAGTTGTATTTATTCCATGTCAGATTATATTTTATTGTATATATATATAGTACACTACTTTAGACCACAGTCCTATTCCCTATATAGTACACTACTTTAGACCAGAGCACTATTCCCTATATAGTACACTACTTTAGACCAGAGCTAACCCTATTCCTACCTATATAGTACACTACTTTAGACCAGAACCCTATTTCCCTATATAGTACACTACTTTAGACCAGAACCCTATTCCCTATATAGTACACTACTTTAGACCAGAACCCTATTCCCTATATAGTACACTACTTTGAGACCAGGGGGAACCCTATTCCCTATATAGTACACTACTTTAGACCAGAACCCTATATAGTACACTACTTTAGACCAGAGCCCCTATTCCCTATTTAGTGCACTACTTTGGAAGACCAGAACCCTGCACAGTACACTGCTTTTAGACCAGAGACCCTATTCCCTATATGGTACACACTACTTTAGACCAGAACTGTGTACCTGTCCTAATTTCTATAGACTACTGTGTTCCTATCCTGATTGTTCTAGACTACATATTTACCTGTCCTGATTGTATATAGACTACTGGGTACCTGTCCTGATTGTTCTAGACTACATATTACCTGTCCTGATTGTTATAGACTACATATTACCTGTCCTGATTGTATATAGACTACTGGGTACCTGTCCTGATTGTTATAGACTACATTTTACCTGTCCTGATTGTTATAGACTACATATTACCTGTCCTGATTGTATATAGACTACTGGGTACCTGTCCTGATTGTTATAGGCTACTGTGTACCTGTGATTGTCCTGATTGTATATAGACTACTGGGTACCTGTCCTAATTGTATATAGACTACTGGGTACCTGTCCTGATTGTATATAGACTACTGGGTACCTGTCCTGATTGTTATAGACTACATTTTACCAGTCCTGATTGTTATAGACTACATATTACCTGTCCTGATTGTATATAGACTACTGGGTACCTGTCCTGATTGTATATAGACTACTGGGTACCTGTCCTGAATGTATATAGACTACTGGGTACCTGTCCTGATTGTTATAGACTACATTTACCTGTCCTGATTGTTATAGACTACATATTACCTGTCCTGATTGTATATAGACTACTGGGTACCTGTCCTGATTGTTATAGACTACATTTTACCTGTCCTGATTGTTATAGACTACATATTACCTGTCCTGATTGTATATAGACTACTGGGTACCTGTCCTAATTGTATATAGACTACTGGGTACCTGTCCTGATTGTATATAGACTACTGGGTACCTGTCCTGATTGTGTATAGACTACATTTACCTGTCCTGATTGTGTATAGACTACATATTACCTGTCCTGATTGTATAGAGACTACTGGGTACCTGTCCTGATTGTTATAGACTACATTTACCTGTCCTGATTGTATAGACTACACTATTACCTGTCCTGATTGTATATAGACTACTACATATTACCTGTCCTGATTGTATATAGACTACTGGGTACCTGCTGATTGTGTATAGACTACTGGGGAACTGTACTGATTGTGTATAGACTACTGGGTACCTGTGATTGTATATAGACTACTAGGTACCTGTCCTGATTGTATATAGACTACTGGGCACCT
>NW_027010136.1:0-35017 GCF_036934945.1 Oncorhynchus masou masou
TACTGTATCATAGGTCTATAGACCAGGGTGATCTCCTAATAGGTCTCCAGACCAGGGTGTATCATAGGTCTATAGACCAGGGTGATCTCCTACTGTATCATAGGTCTATAAACTTGTCTTCTCGAAACAGGCTTAAAACACAACAATCAACAATCAAACATGTTCTGTTAATGCTGTTAATGCTTTTCAATCAGGAAGGTTTGTTGTGTGAAAGAGACAAATAAATATTGTGGAGAGACTAACAACAACTTACACTTCCTCAAAACAGGTTGTGTATGTTCATTAGTTCCCACCGTAGCAAAACGTTTGGCAACAGAAACCGTTTAGGTCACATTGTACAGCGTTTACAGTGAACTGTTTTGGTCACATTGTACAGCGTTTACAGTGAACTGTTTGTGTTTTATGCAACTGTCACGGTCGTTGTAATGGACGGACCAAGGCACAGCGTGTGTTGAGTTCCACATATTTATTTAAAGTGAAACTTCTTAACAAAACAATAACCAAGCAACAAAACGTGACTACGTGATGCAACACACACAGACACAAAACAACAATGGAGAACTTAAGCATGATCCCCAATTAGAGACAACGATAATCATGCTCTCAACTTCATTTGGGTGGGGACACACCTAACAAGACTCAGGACTGGGTACAGGAGGAGTTGGGGAGTTTTTTGTTTGGGGACTCAGCCTCCCCAATTTTTTTCCAAACCAGCTGCAACACTGGGGAGGGTGAGGATTGTGGTGGTAGACCCCGGAGCCAAACACTATTCCTGCATCCTGGTATGGTGTGATGGAGGAAGAGGGGGGATGTCGGGATTACGGATGGTGTTCTCACCGGTAGCAGGGGCAGGGGAGCATCGGGTGAGTCTCCTGGTTTTTTTTTTTTGTCTGGGTTTAGAATTTGAGTGTATTACATGTTTTATTTTTTCATGGAGTCTAATTTTACTTTTGTTAGTTTAAATGTAAGGGGTTTAAGAAATATTGTTAAGAGGAGGGCGGTTTTTAGTTATTTGGAGGGTGTGGGGTTTGATTTTTGTTTTTTACAGGAGGTTCACCTGAGGGATGGAGGGGATGTTAGTAGATTTAAGAGGGAGTGGGACAAGGGGGAGTCGGTTTGGGGTGTAGGGGGGGTGCACTCATCGGGGGTAGGGATTTTGTGTGGGCACAGGGAGGTAAAAGTGGAGGATTCTTTTGTGGTAATGCAGGGGAGGGTTATAGGGGTGGATGTCACGATAAGGGATTGTAAATTTAGATTAGTGGTGGTGTATGGGCCACAGGTGGTGGCAGACAGGAGATGGTGGACTGTCTGACGCCCCTGTGTGTCACAAATAGGAAATTAGTGATAGGGGGGGATTTTAATACAGATTTAGGAAGAGGGATTGCCATGGTCTGGTAGATGGTGGTATGCACACTACTCCGAAAATTGACGGTCCTACATGGCGTAACTCCAGGGGGGTTGAGCGGAGGCTCGATTATATTTTTGTACCCAGGTCTTTCGGTAAGTTGTCTGGGCGGCTGTTGCCTGTTTTCTTTTCGGATCACGACGGGGTGCTCCTGCAGGTGGGGTCGCCAGTCTGCCTCTTTGGTAAGGGGGTACTGGAAGCTAGATCGGGATGTGCTGGAGGAGCAGGCTTTTGTTGACGGGTTTTATGGTTTCTTTAGGAGGCTTGAGGGCCTCCGGTCCATGTGCGAGGGGGTGTTAGAGTGGTGGGAATTAGTTAAGGTGAGGATTAGGGCTTTTATAATAGGGTATTGCAAGAGGAAAAAAAGGGAGGAGAGGAGGGAGGTGGATCGTATCCAAAGGTTAATTGAACTCGAATACGAGGCAGGCAACCTCGGCGGGTCGTTTGACTGGGAGAGATCCGCAACCCTAAAGGCGCAGCTCAGGGAGTTGCAGGAGCGGAAGGCTCGAGCTTTCCTGGAGCGTGCGCATAGTGGCTTTCTAGAACATAATGAGACTTGTTCTGCTATGTTCTTTAAGTTGGTTAGGGCAAGACAGAGTAGGAAGGTAATGCATGGTGTTAGGGAAGAAAATGGTAGTATAGTTAGAGAACCAGAGGATATGGTCAGGGTGACAACTGATCATTTCCAAGGTTTATTTAAGGAAAGGGAAATAGATGTAGAGCAGGGAAATGTGTTTTTAGAACACTTGTCCAGGCGGTTGCCGGAGGACATTAGAGAAGTGATGGAGGCCCAGATCTCACTAGAAGAGGTTGAGAGCGCTCTTAGGAGGATGGGAAAAGGGAAGGTGCCTGGGATGGATGGGCTGCCGGCTGAGTTTTATCTCAAGTTTTGGGGTATACTTGGACCAGTGGTCCTCGAAGTCTTGAAGGCCATCCTTGAGACGGGGTCCCGGGGGGATCAATGGCTGTTGGTGTGCTGTCACTTTTATATAAGAAGGGGAAGTAACAGACCTTGGCAACTGGCGGCCGTTGACCATGCTGTGTGTAGATTACAAGCTACTTGCAAAGGTTTTAGCAGACCGGTTGCGCACAGCCCTTCCCTACGTCGTTCATGAGGATCAGACGTGCGGGGTAGAGGGCCGCTCTATTAGATGGAACCTACAGTTAATCAGGGACTCCATCGCTTGGGTTGAAGATAGAGGACTGCCTTTTATGGTAGCAGCGCTAGATCAGGCGAAAGCCTTCGATCGCGTGAATAGATCCTTTTTATTCAGAGTGTTAGGTCGATTAGGATTTGGGGAGAAGTTTATAGGATGGATTCGTACATTATATGTCGGAGCGGGGTGCCGAGTTAGTGTAAATAGTCACTTGGGTGACGTTTTTGACCTCTCGTCTGGGGTCAGGCAGGGGTGCCCACTCTCGGCTCTCCTCTTCGTTCTGTACATGGAGCCTCTGGGGGCTGCCATTAGGGCAGACACAGGGGTGGAAGGTTTGCTGATCCCTGGAAGTGGTGGACTGCGTGTTAAGATGACGCAGTACGCCGACGACACTTCCTTGCTGTTGTGCAAGGACTCGTGCCTGACAAGGTCCCTTGCCATCTTTGGGGATTTCACTCGAGCGTCGGGAGCAGTTCTGAACCATGCAAAGTCTTCCGTCAAGTTTTTCGGAAGATGGCGCGGTAGAACGGATGTGCCCGGGGGGGTTATCTCTCTGTGAGGGGGCCCTGAGGATTCTCGGGGTCCAATTTGAGACCTCCGGCTCAGCGACGCTAAACTGGAACATGCGTATCGCAGTGGTACAGAGGAAGCTAGCAATGTGGAAAGCTAGGTATTTGTCTTTTATGGGCAAAGTCCTGGTCCTAAAGGTGGATGTGTTGCCGTCGCTTTTGTATTTGGCATACATCTACCCATTGCCGGCTTGTCTGAGGAGGCCTCTAGTGAGGCTTGTGTTTCAGTTTATGTGGAGTGGCAGGTATGAGTGGGTCGCCAGGGCACGCATGATCTGTCCCATTGGGGAGGGAGGTAGGGGGGTACCACATTTCCCCCTCAAGCTGGACACAATTTTTGTTTCTTTCTTGTTAACGGAGCTTGCTCAGCCAGTGATACACCCGTCCGGTTACCTCCTGCGGGTATTTTTCTCGTATCAGGCGAGAAGCATAATGGTGTGGTCTAACACGGGTCCTCGGGCGGAACAGCTGCCGTGGCACTTTGGTCATGCGGCCAAGTGGCTGCGTGCGCACCCTGAGGTTGAAGTTGCCCGAGTAGGTTTAGATCATAGGCACCTGTACGAGGAGGTCAGAAAGGCAGAGAGTCCGGCGCCTGTAGTAGGCATCTCGGAAGTGGTCTGGGAGGGAGTGCAGGCGCGGGGTCTGGACAACAGGCTCAAGGACCTGAATTGGTTGAGCCTTCATAAGTGTTTGCCGGTACGTTCCATCTTGTACCGGTATAGTTTAGTGCAATCCCCCACCTGTCCAAGATCCTCTTGTGGCAGGGAGGAGACTGTGCGCCATGTCTTTTGGGACTGTGCCTTTGCCGGAGTGGTATGGGCTAGGGCACGGGTGTTGTTAGGTTTGGTAAAGGGGGATTTGGATTGACGTGGGCCAGGTTAGAGAGGGGTGTAGGGAGAGCGAGAGGGACGGATAGGGACAGGTTTCTGCTCTGGCTTCTCATGAGTCTCTTTAAACGGGGGCTGTGGGAAGCAAGGCTGAACATGGAGAAGACAGGGAGAGATTGGGGAGTGGAAGGGATAGTCACGAGAGTGGAAGGAGATTTGAGGAGGAGGATGAAGAGGGAGGAGAGGAAGTGGGGGCAGCATGCTGCTCGGGAGAGGTGGAAGGGGGGTTTAGGGCTGGGTGTCATTTAGATTTGTAAGAGGATAGATTAGGGACGGGGCGATAGGGAAAGGTATTTTGTAGGGTGACAGGGAGGGAAGATGCTCCCCTGAGGTTTTGTTTGGGGTTTATGTTTAGTTTAATTTAATTATTTTAATTAAAAATACCATTATTTGTGTATGTATGTAAATTATGAGTTGTAAAGAATGAATGGTATTGAAGATAATAAATTATTTTTTATAAAAAAAAATAGGCTGTGTAGGTTTTCGCGTTACGTTTGTTACTTAGTTATTTCATGTATCGTTCTATTTTCATTAAAGAACATGAGTAACCACCACGCCGCATTTTGGTCCGCTCCTCTTTCAACAGACGAACGTCGTTACAGCCAGGTAACAATTCCCACCATGTGGGTTAACCCTATTGGTGCAATACATAGGGTGTTGACCTCCCTGCCCGCTGTTTTCAACTATATTAACAGCACAGGCTGCCCGACATTCGTTGAACAAAGAGACACAATAATATGAGTGAAAGGATTTTAGGATAATATCAGTAAGTGTTGATTTAGAGTTGTCTTCTGGGTTCAGCCTTCCAGTTGCCTTTATCAACAGGTTGAAATATAGTAAATGACATCACAATGACATGTCCTCAGAGTTGGAAAGATCCTACATCTGAACACATTATTTAACATGGTGACATGGTGCTGCTAGTGAAAAATAACATTAAGAGACAGAATACAGGCGGTGGAGTTTGCACAAAGTTTACGTACAACAATATATTGAACTAGGTAGACTGAGCATAGAGCTAAAGGCTGTAACCACGGGGAAGAAACTGTTCAGATTGGGGTCTATAACATCCAATCACAGAGGTTTACAGCAGCTGACAGTTGCAACTTCATTGCTAATAACTCAAACTTCCTTTTTCAGATAAAGACATCATCTCTGTACAGATGTAGGATCTGAATTTGATCACACTGTTGCAGGAAAACTAAAACTTGCAGTGTATTTGATGTTTTAAAAGGCTTCTGAAGTTTGTCATTTCCACTTTTCACTTTAAAATGTTAATTATAATCCACATAATTTTTCTGCTGTCGTAAACTGTCTCAAATTAAGATCCTACATCTGTAGCAAAACACCTGTCTTTCATGTGTTCTCCTTTGACCATTTGACATCTTGTCTTGGCTTTCTACAAACTATTATAAGGTTAGTCGATGTCAGACATTCAATAGTCAGAGTAGGTTGGAGCTATGATCACTTATCATGCTGACAAACCTGATGGTTTCTGTGAACTGATCTGAACAGGTTTAGGCTGGTCATCTATGATATGTAGGTTATATACAGTACATTCTCTGTCCTGCTACTGGAAGGACTATAACATTATGTGAACTTATAGGCTATCTGCACATTACTAACAACCCACTACTATACATTATAACCTAGTCTACTTTACATAATATAACGTCACTAACAACCCACTACTATACATTATAACCTAGTCTACTTTACATAATATAACATCTACACATCACTAACATCCCACTACTATACATTATAACCTAGTCTACTTTACATAATATAACATAACATCACTAACATCCCACTACTATACATTATAACCTAGTCTACTTTACATAATATAACACATCACTAACAACCCACTACTATACATCATAACCTAGTCTACTTTACATAATATAACATCTACACATCACTAACATCCCACTACTATACATTATAACCTAGTCTACTTTACATAATATAACATCACATCACTAACATCCCACTACTATACATTATAACCTAGTCTACTTTACATAATATAACATCTACACATCACTAACATCCCACTACTATAGATTATAACCTAGTCTACTTTACATAATAACACATCACTAACAACCCACTACTATACATCATAACCTAGTCTACTTTACATAATATAACATCTACACATCACTAACATCCCACTACTATACATTATAACCTAGTCTACTTTACATAATATAACATATCACTAACAACCCATTACTATACATTATAACCTAGTCTACTTTACATAATATAACATCTCTTACTTGTTGCAAATAAACTTTCTGAATGGATCAATTATTTCACCCTCAGATCAATCATGTCCGTATTAGCCTTTCTGTCTGTATTCTCACGTACTTTCAGATACATTTAGAAAATAACAGATTGAAAGACAATAATTAGCCACTTTTAATTAATAAAAATAAGTGTGAGACATGGCCTTGTGTTGCTGTACTGTCTATAACTACCTTAACAAACAGTGACTTATTATTATTATTATTGTTGCTGTACTGTCTATAACTACCTTAACAAACAGTGACTTATTATTATTATTATTATTATTGTTGTTGCTGTACTGTCTATAACAACCTTAACAAACAGTGACTTATTATTATTATTATTATTATTGTTGCTGTACTGTCTATAACTACCTTAACAAACAGTGACTTATTATTATTATTGTTATTATTGTTATTATTATTATTGTTGCTGTACTGTCTATAACTACCTTAACAAACAGCGACTTATTATTATTATTATTATTGTTGCTGTACTGTCTAGAACTACCTTAACAAACAGTGACTTATTATTATTATTATTATTGTTGCTGTACTGTCTAGAACTACCTTAAAAAACAGTGACTTATTATTATTATTATTATCATTATTGCTGTACTGTCTAGAACTACCTTAACAAACAGTGACTTATTATTATTGTTGTTGCTGTACTGTCTATAACTACCTTAACAAACAGTGACTTATTATTATTATTATTATTGTTGCTGTACTGTCTATAACTACCTTAACAAACAGTGACTTGTTATTATTATTATTATTATTATTATTGTTGTTGCTGTACTGTCTATAACTACCTTAACAAACAGTGACTTATTATTATTATTATTGTTGCTGTACTGTCTATAACTACCTTAACAAACAGTGACTTATTATTATTATTATTATTTTTGCTGTACTGTCTATAACTACCTTAACAGTGACTTATTATTATTATTGTTGTTGCTGTACTGTCTATAACTACCTTAACAAACAGTGACTTATTATTATTACAGACAGTTACCATGGAGATGAAATGTCACAACTACGTGTTCATGTGATTACATGAAATCATCTGATTGTTTCTGTGTCTGTTAGTAAATGTTTTATAAGAGATAAATAATAAATGATAACAATTGACATTAAATAATTACTGTTAAACACAAATAACATTTTGGATCTCTTTTTAGGGGTCAGTGCTCTAAAATGAGTCTCTCTGGGGATAGAAAGGAGGGGGGCCCTGCCTCTAAAATGAGTCTCTCTGGGGAACATGACACCAAAGCTAAGAGGTGAGATGTCAATTTTTGATATCATTATTATGAGTTTATTTCCAAAATGTTCACATTTGTGTTTTAATCAGAAATGGTTGCTATGGGTACCTTCAATATTACTGTTCTCAGATTTTTTACTCATAGATTTTAGATGGGTATATATATATATATACCCACGAAGCTATCTTAATTTTGATGAAAGCACTTACTGTAAATCACTCTGGATAAGAGCATCTGCTAAATCAGGGGTTCTCAATCCGGGGTCTGTGGAAGTACTGCAGGGGTTCTCAATCCGGGGTCTGGGGAGGTACTGCAGGGGTTCTCAACCCGGGGTCTGTGGAGGTACTGCAGGGGTTCCACGGAACCCTGACTGTACTCGTTGCAATGTAAGACATTTGATAGAATTTTCACATGACACGACCACTTGCCTACTCTTAATTATTGCCTAATATAATGGTATGCATATTTTTTTTTACCAATTCTGATCGTTGTTTCAAGCAGAATTTTGACAATATTACCGTTATATCAACACACTCTTCACACCCGTTAAACAACTAGCTTTGGCATAGTAGGCATCAAGTCACTTGCCAATAATGTTGCCTACAACGTTGCAGACAATGTTCATATTCATTGAACACATATTACGCCCTAGACGCCTTCAATGGCCCAATTTATAGCCATGTACAATTTAGGATTATTATTTTACAACATGATGTAGATAATTAAATAATCAAAAGAAAAACATGTTTATTATTATACACTCTTAGAAAACAACGTTCCTTATAGAACCAAAAAGGCTTCTATCACTTCCTTAATATATGAAACCACTAAAACATTATATATATTTTTGGGTTCAGTGAAGAAGAACCTCTAGAGTTCTGATCAACGGAAGGTGAATGTTTAGAGGATGTGAATCACGCAGCCTTCCAGTCATCAGATCACTTCTGGTGAAGGTTAATGTTTAGAGGATGTGAATCAAGCAGCCTTCCAGTCATCAGATCACTTCTGGTGAAGGTTAATGTTTAGAGGATGTGAATCAAGCAGGCTTCCAGTCATCAGATCACTTCTGGTGTTTTTTTTCCCGGCCCGGGATTTGAACCAGCCACCTTTTGGCAACAGCACCAGCTGCTGGGTGAAAATCTGAGTTATTCTGCCAAAATGAAGACACAATGCTATGCAGACATAAATGGTATGACTTATTATAATTATTATACATAAATCATTGCCAAAAGCACAAGACAGACTGTTGCATGTAGGTCTATATTATTAATGGATTGATCATATAGAAATATCAAACATTATTTTAACTTCTCCAAAGCAATTACATGTGGAACAGGAACCACTGACTCACTGCATTATTCTATAGTATTATCAAGACACCTGCTGTTAACTCTTAACTACTTAGGACAGCTCACGAGACTTCATGCATAGCTACCCACCCACTTAAGTGTAAAATGTCTTAATTCTCAGCACTTATACAACCAATTTTCTGCTCTGAGACACTTTGGCCATATGGTCCCAGATCTCAAAATATTGTTATAAAAAAACTTAGAATGTTGTTTTACATAATAATAAAAAATGAATATTACTAATGTAACCCACTGTAAAGACTGGGTTTAGTTGATTGTGTTGCATTGCGTGCGTCCACGTTCTGGAACTGTCCGCGTCCCCGTACAGAACTGTCCCCGTACAGTACTGTCCGCGTCCCCGTACAGCATATTGTCAGGTTACGTGCAGAGTGGACTGAGGTGATCTTGGGGAATAACGACGGAGTTTGTTACACTGTTGAGACACCGAAGTTTATTGTTCAATTTGCTTTTTTCTTTACGGTCAGGGACAGTATGAGTGTAGCCAGATCCTTTTCACTCTCTATCCTCGTTTCATTTTGTGGTTCACCGGATTCATCATCATCGAGACGAAAGACAGACAAACGACCTGCTAGTTGGTACAGCTTGGTAAGCTAGCTAGCTACTCTACCAGCAGCATCCTAGTTATCCTAGCTATTCAGTACAGCTCGGTATGCTAGCTAGCTACTCTACCAACAGCATCCTAGTTATCCTAGCTATTCGGTACAGCTCGGTAAGCTAGCTAGCTACTCTACCAGCAGCATCCTAGTTACCATAGCTACCACTACATCATCACCGACTGTCTGCATTTCTTGTGGACCGATGGAGCTCCCCGGTTGTTTCTTCCACCTGTTAAATCCCGGTGAGGCTTCTCCCTCTCTCGTTGACGGATGCTGGCTACCTCTGTCCGGTTCTCCTCTCTTCACTAGATGGACGGTAACTTTAGTGTTTAACCCCTTTGTGTCCAAGGACCAAACTTTTGAATATCATTTTCAGGGCGCCTCAATCAAATCAAATGTATTTATATAGCCCTTCGTACATCAGCTGATATCTCAAAGTGCTGTACAGAAACCCAGCCTAAAACCCCAAACAGCAAGCAATGCAGGTGTGGAAGCACGGTGGCTAGGAAAAACTCCCTAGAAAGGCCAAAACCTAGGAAGAAACCTAGAGAGGAACCAGGCTGTGTGGGGTGGCCAGTCCTCTTCTGGCTGTGACGCGTGGAGATTATAACAGAACATGGCCAAGATGTTCAAATGTTCATAAATTACCAGCATTGTCAAATAATAATAAGGCAGAACAGTTGAAACTGGAGCAGCAGTACGGCCAGGTGGACTGGGGACAGCAAGGAGTCATCATGTCAGGTAGTCCTGGGGCATGGTCCTAGGGCTCAGGTCCTCCGAGAGAGAAAGAAAGAGAGAAGGAGAGAATTAGAGAACGCACACTTAGATTCACACAGGACACCGAATAGGACAAGAGAAGTATTCCAGATATAACAAACTGACCCTAGCCCACCGACACAAACTACTGCAGCATAAATACTGGAGCCTGAGACAGGAGGGGTTCAGGAGACACTGTGGCCCCATCCGAGGACACCCCGGACAGGGCCAAACAGGAAGGCTATAACCCCACCCACTTTGCCACAGCACAGCCCCCACACCACTAGAGGGATATCTTCAACCACCAACTTACAGTGCCTTGTGAAAGTATTCGGCCCCTTGAACTTTGCGACCTTTTGCCACATTTCAGGCTTCAAACATAAAGATATAAATCTGTATTTTTTTATGAAGATTCAACAATAAGTGGGACACGATCATGAAGTGGAACAACATTTATTGGATATTTCAAACATCTTTAACAAATCAAAAACTGAAAAATTGGGCGTGCAAAATTATTCAGCCCCTTTACTTTCAGTGCAGCTAACTCTCTCCAGAAGTTCAGTGAGGATCTCTGAATGATCCAATGTTGACCTAAATGACTAATGATGATAAATACAATCCACCTGTGTGTAATCAAGTCTCCGTATAATCTACCAAGACCTGGCCGTCCCTCTAAACTTTCAGCTCATACAAGGAGAAGACAGCTGAGGTGGGAGACTCTGTCCATAGGACAACAATCAGTCGTATATTGCACAAATCTGTCCTTTATGGAAGAGTGGCAAGATGAAAGCAATTTCTTAAAGATATCCATAAAAAGTGTTGTTTAAAGTTCGCCACAAGCCACCTGGGAGACATACCAAACATGTGGAAGAAGGTGCTCTGGTCAGATGAAACGAAAATTGAACTTTTTGGCAACAATGCAAAACGTTATGTTTGGCGTAAAAGCAACACAGCTCATCACCCTGAACACACATCCCCACTGTCAAACATGGTGGTGGCAGCATCATGCTTTGAGCCTGCTTTTCTTCAGCAGGGACAGGGAACATGGTTAAAATTGATGGGAAGATGGATGGAGCCAAATACAGGACCATTCTGGAAAACCTGATGGAGTCTGCAAAAGACCTGAGACTGGGACGGAGATTTGTCTTCCAACAAGACAATGATCCAAAACATAAAGCAAAATCTACAATGGAATGTTTCAAAAATAAACATATCCAGGTGTTAGAATGGCCAAGTCAAAGTCCAGACCTGAATCCAATCGAGAATCTGTGGAAAGAACTGAAAACTGCTGTTCACAAATGCTCTCCATCCAACCTCACTGAGCTCGAGCTGTTTTGCAAGGAGAATGGGAAAATATGTCAGTCTCTTGATGTGCAAAACTGATAGAGACATACCCCAACCACCTTACAGCTGTAATCGCAGCAAAAGGTGGCGCTACAAAGTATTAACTTAAGGGGGCTGAATAATTTTGCACGCCCAATTTTTCAGTTTTTGATTTGTTAAAAAAGTTTGAAATATCCAATAAATGTCATTCCACTTCATGATTGTGTCCCACTTGTTGTTGATTCTTCACAAAAAAATAGTTTTATATCTTTATGTTTGAAGCCTGAAATGTGGCAAAAGGTCGCAAAGTTCAAGGGGGCCGAATACTTTCGCAAGGCACTATATGAGCCATCCTGAGGCAAGGCTGAGTATAGCCCACAAAGATCTCTGCCATGGCACAACCCAAGGGGGGGAGCCAACCCAGACAGGTATTGTGAGTAAACAACCTCGAGAGTGCCTCTTCCAGCCCTCCAATAAATTACATAATTCAACCATCCCGGTTAGTAAATCTACCTCAACCTGCCCCTGGAGAAGGCAGAGTAACGACACCAGCCTTTTAGCGGGGCTGACAGACTGACTACAACGCTCACGACGCTAAATTAATTTCGTTATTAAAAATGACTCACTGCTCGCGCCATTAACTAACGTCTGGAAGTCAGTTCTATTTGTCAAACTCTTATGTTTCCCCATCTGAGCTCAGAGTAGATGAGAGATGTAATGTTTGTCTCTGTTGTGTTGAAGACCAATCAAGCAGGAGAGACCAGCCTCCCCTGTACCCAGCTGTGTGTCCATGAAGAGTGAGAAGTCTATGAATCATCCTATAGAGTTTAGAGAGGGAGACTTTTCTACTGAACAAAGGTAAGAAGAACTCATGGGTCCTGGTCAGTGAGTTAAACAAAACTGTCCCTAGTCATTTCTCCTCTCACATTTTCACATTTCTTTTTGTTGATTTCATAATCCATAGGCTAATCATTTTGTCCATTTTCATAGTCCTAATACAATATTAAACCAACACAACATTCCCTCCCTGTGTGTGTGTGTGCGTGTGTGTGTGTACTCCCTGGATGAGGAGATGTAATCTCATGTTTTGTCCACAGAAACCAACAGGAGAGATCAGAGATTCTCAGTGGTCAGTCTTCCCAGAGTCATCAAACAGACCTGGAATCCATATTCTGTGTATGTGGTCCTGTTATGTACATTTGTTTTTGTTTACCTCAAGTAAAGTTGATCTGTCAAACATTCATTAATGTGTTGATGAGAAAGCATTTCTTCTCTTGCTTAACTTATTTACTTTATTTATTTCAGTTGCTTGAACAGAATATTATGACATTTGTGAAGAACGAGCTGAAGATGTTCAAGAGGATTCTTAGTCCAGAACTCCCAGAAGACTTTGAGAGTCAGAAGCAGGATAAGGAAGTGGTGGATGCTGAAGATGAGAAGCAGGAGAGCAGTGCCAGAGAGGGGGCTCTGAAGATCGCACTGCACGTCCTGAGGAAAATGAACCAGAAGGAGCTTGCTGACACACTGGAGAAATGTAAGATCTGTCTGCCTCAAGTTGAATGATGTTTTAAAACATTTAAAGCTGCAGCTAAAGTACAGCTAAAGTAGCTGTGTTACTCAATGATATTGTAGCAGCCTGAACACTGTAATTTTTAGAGTAAATAACTCAGCAACTAGAGAAGCTTTAACCAAGTTTAATTCTTCCCAGAGGGTCGGTACAGCTGTAATTCAGACAAAAAAACCTTCTGGTGTAGACCCTCTACTATATACCTTCCTCCTATAACCATTACCTTCTGGTGTAGACCCTCCACTATATACCTTCCTCCTATAACCATTACCTTCTGGCGTAGACCCTACAGATACCCATTAACTTCTGGTGTAGACCCTCCACTATATACCTTCCTCCTACAGATACCCATTACCTTCTGGTGTAGACCCTCCACCATATACCTTCCTCCTACAGATACCCATTAACTTCTGGTGTAGACCCTCCACTATATACCTTCCTCCTACAGATACCCATTACCTTCTGGTGTAGACCCTCCACTATATACCTTACTCCTATAACCATTAACCTCTGGTGTAGACCCTCCACTATATACCTTCCTCCTACAGATACCCATTACCTTCTGGTGTAGACCCTCCACTATATACCTTCCTCCTACAGATACCCATTACCTTCTGGTGTAGACCCTCCACTATCTACCTTCATTCTACAGTTAACCATTACCTTCTGGTGTAGACCCTCCACTATATACCTTCCTCCTAGAGATACCCATTAACCTCTGGTGTAGACTCTCCACTATATACCTTCCTCCTATAACCATTACCTTCTGGTGTAGACCCTCCACTATATACCTTCCTCCTATAACCATTACCTTCTGGTGTGGACCCTTTGGGAGAAAGATGTACATATATGGAGTAACATAATACTGTAACACAAGAGAAAGATACACTTATAGAGTGCATTTGCCATTCTGGTAAAATGCATTGTCTATTGTATAGGACAGGAGGCCATGAGAGTATGGGACAGCTAAACATTAAATAGACCACACGAAGGGAAGGCGACACTTAGGCGCCTAGGGCAACTGGACATACCAAGGTCAGAGGGATATACAAAGGAGGGGTCAGCCAAATGACAAACTAATGGACTATAGACATAGCCCACATATTTTTAGGACATGGAGATGCTGAAGGAATGTCAGAAGAGACAGTCTGCTGATCCGAGATAAAGACACACATACAAAGGAACACATTGAGCTAAATACAGGGCCAAAGCATAGGCCTGTAGAATAGAGGAATGTATAGTATTTTTAGTATAGCTGGACACGCTAAAAACAGAGGAGACACATAGTCGGCTGATCCTAGATAACACACATACAACAGAACGCATTAGGCTAAGTGCAGGGACAAAGCAAGGGTCTTGTCACCATTATAATCTGACGGAAAGCAGATATGGGCGTTATTGGGCTGAACAAGCAGGATACACAGATTGAAAGATAATTGTGGCAGATGGACTGAGGGAAGTAACTTCATTTGCATGTGAGATGGACTCATATGTTGTATGTGTATAAATCAGAACGAGTGCTCTGAAAAGGTGTGTGTTCCGCGGACCACTCCGGCTTGCAATACGTTGTATTAAAAGCCTATTGAATTCACAAGTTCTTGCAAGTGTCATATTTTGAAATGATTATCCACGACAACCCTCCACTATATACCTTCCTCCGACAGATACCCATTAACTTCTGGTGTAGACCCTCCACTATATACCTTCCTCCTACAGATACCCATTACCTTCTGGTGTAGACCCTCCACTATATACCTTCCTCCTATAACCATTACCTTCTGGTGTCGACCATCCACTATATACCTTCCTCCTATACCCATTACTTTCTGGTGTAGACCCTCCACTATATACCTTCCTCCTATACCCATTACCTTCTGGTGTAGACCCTCCACTATATACCTTCCTCCTATACCCATTACTTTCTGGTGTAGACCCTCCACTATATACCTTCCACCTATACTCATTAACTTCTGGTGTAGACCCTCCACTATATACATTCATCCTACAGATACCCATTACCATCTGGTGTAGACCCTCCACTATATACCTTCATCCTACAGATACCCATTACCATCTGGTGTAGACCCTCCACTATATACCTTCCTCCTACAGATACCCATTACATTATGGTGTAGACCCTCTAAACCTCAGCACTCCATCAGTGACATGAATAAGTATATTTCATATTCTCAAAACAACACCTAGTGACCTCATCAAGTAGCGGCAGGGATGTGTTGTGTTTGAGAGAGAGAATTTATATAATCAGTCACACCAGTTTGACACACTGGAGAAATGTAAGATCTGTCTGGCTCATGTTGAATGCTGTTTTATAACATTTAAAAGCTGTAGCAAAAGTACAGCTAAAGTAGCTGTGTAACTCAATGATATTGCAGCAGCCTTAACACAACACCTAGAGACCTCAAGTAGCAGCAGGGATGTGTTGTGGTGATTCATTTAGAGAGAGAGACAACAGTAATAATACCATCAATAATACCAATAATAATATAATCAGTCACACCAGTCTGTAATGCATTATGAAAACATTTACACATTTATACAGTCAGTTTAGAGAATAAATTATTATAATTTACAACTTTATAACAGTCCTACAATACTGTAGGCATTAAAACAGACATAATATTAATATCCTCTGTGTAATTTCTTCATTCAGATGATCTTGCTGTGATTTGCCAACGTGAACTCAAATCTAATCTAAAGAAGAAGTTTCAATGTGTATTTGAGGGGATCGCTAAACAAGGAAACCCAACACTTCCCAATAAGATCTACACAGAGCTCTACATCACAGAGGGTGGAACAGGAGAGGTCAATAATGAACATGAGCTGAGACAGATTGAGACAACAACCAGGAATCAAGCAAGACCAGAGACTGCAATCAAATGTAACGACATCTTCAAACCCTTAACTGGACAAGACAAACCTATCAGAACTGTGCTGACAAAGGGAGTCGCTGGCATTGGAAAAACAGTCTCTGTGCAGAAGTTCATTCTGGACTGGGCTGAAGGAAAAGCAAATCAGGATGTCCAATTTGTATTTTCATTCCCTTTTCGGGAGCTGAATTTGATGAAAGAGGACAAACACACTTTCATTGAACTTCTTAATCACTTCTCAATGGAAACCAAACAGTCAGGAATCTCCAACTTCGACAAGTACAAAGTTCTGTTCATCTTTGATGGTCTGGATGAGTGCCGACTGCCCCTAGACTTCCAGAAGAACAAGATCTGTTGTGATATCACAGAGTCAACCTCGGTGGATGTTCTGCTGACAAACCTCATCAAGGGAAATCTGCTTCCCTCTGCCCTCCTCTGGATAACTACCCGACCAGCAGCAGCCAATAAGATCCCTTCAGGGTGTGTTCACCAGGTGACAGAGGTACGAGGGTTCAATGACCAACAGAAGGAGGAGTACTTCAGGAAGAGATTCAGTGATGAGGACCTGGCCAGCAGAATCATCTCACACATAAAGACATCAAGGAGCCTCCACATCATGTGCCACATTCCAGTCTTCTGTTGGATTTCTGCAATAGTCCTTGAACACATGCTGAAACATAAGAGAGAAGAGATGCCCAAGACTCTGACTGAGATGTACACACACCTTGTGGTGTTTCATACCAAACAGAAGAATGCAAAGTATCTTGGGAAAGAAGAGACAGGTCCACACTGGAATAAAGAGAGCATTCTGTCACTGGGAAAACTGGCTTTTCAACAGCTTGTGAATGGCAATCTGATTTTCTATGAAGACCTGAAGGAGGCTGGCATTGATGTCAATGAAGCCTCAGTGTACTCAGGATTGTGCACACAGCTCTTTAAAGAGGAACGTGGGCTGTACCAGGACAAGGTGTACTGCTTTGTTCATCTGAGCATTCAGGAGTTTCTGGCTGCTGTATATGTGTTCCTCTCATTCATCAACAACAATGAGAATGTAATGGACAAACTGCAATCAACATCCAGGAACTTTTCTGTGAGGATCAAACAAAGGCGTAAAGTTACTTTCTACAAGAGTGCTGTGGATAAAGCCTTACAAAGTGAGACGGGAAACCTGGACCTTTTCCTCCGCTTCCTTCTGGGCCTCTCACTGGAGTCCAATCAGAAGCACTTACGAGGTCTACTGACAAAGACAAGAAGCAGCTCACAGAGCCATGAAGAAACAGTCAAGTACATCAAGGAGAAGATCAGGGAGAATCCCTCTCCAGAGAGGAGCATCAATCTGTTCCACTGTCTGAATGAACTGAATGACCATTCTCTTGTGGAGGAGATTCAAATATATCTGAGATCAGGAAGTCTCTCAAAACCCAACCTGTCACCTGCACAGTGGTCAGCTCTGGTCTTTGTGTTGCTGACTTCAGAAAAGGAGCTGGATGTGTTTGACCTGAAGAAATACTCCAGATCAGAGGAAGGTCTTCTGAGGCTGCTGCCAGTGGTCAAAGCCTCCAGAGCTGTTCTGTGAGTAAATAACATGACATATAAGAACTAATCATCAGGAAGAAATATTCAGTTTAGAGAAAAATATGGATTATAATATGTATATAATATTATATTGAATAACATACTGAATAAATGCATTGATTTTCACTTTAGTATAACATTATGACCATACAATTATGGGAGACGGAAGATGAATCTATGTTGTTTGGGAAAATAAACCAAATGCATCTGCCATTGTCCTTCTACACTACTGGTGTTAAATGAACAGTGTGTTTGTGAAGTCATGATGATCTCTTTGTCAGGCTGTCAGGCTGTGGAATCACAGAGGAAGGCTGTGCTTCTCTGGTCTCAGCTCTGGAGTCAAACCCCTCACACCTGAGAGAGCTGGATCTGAGTAACAATGACCTGAAGGATTCAGGAGTGGAGCTGCTCTCTGCTGGACTGGGGAATCCCCACTGTAAACTGGAGACGATGAGGTCAGTATTAACAGATACAGATACTTTATGTATGTAGTTCTCCCACTTGAAAAAGTCGTAATTACTATTACACATTCACTTATAGTGTATTAAAGTAGTCATACATTTATGATTTGGTCCCATATTCCATGCCTGCAGTGATTACATCAAGCTTGTGATTCTACTAACTTGTTGAATTCATTTGCAGTTTGTCTTGGTTGTGTTTTTGATGTTTTTCCTGATAGAAACTGAATGGTGAATAATGTCCTGTCATTTTGGAGTCACTTTTTCAAACACTTTTTTACAGACAGATGATTTAATTTATAATTCACTGTATCACAGTTCCAGTGGGTCAGAGGTTTACATACAGTAAGGTGACTGTGCCTTTAAACAGCTTGGTGGAAAATTCCAGAAAATCATATCATGGCTTTAGAAGCATCTGATAGACTAATTGACATAATTTGGATGTATTTCAATGCCTACCTTAAAACTCAGTGCCTCTTTGCCTGACATCATGGGAAAATGAAAATAAATCAGCCAAGACCTCGGACAAGTCTGGTTCATCCTTGGGAGCAATTTCCAAATGCATGAAGGTACCACGTTCATCTGTTCAAACAATAGTACGCAAGTATAAACACCATGGGACCACGCAGCTGTCATACCACTCAGGAAGGAGACATGTTCTGTCTCCTAGAGATTATCTTACTGTGGCAAATAAATCCCAGAACAACAGCAAAGGACCTTGTGAAGATGCACAAGGAAAAAGGTACAAAGTATCTATATATCAACATAAGCTGAAAGGTTGTTCATCAATAAGCCACTGCTCCCAAACCAACATAAAAAAAGCCAAACTACGGTTTGCAGCAAAATGGATTAAGGACAACAAAGTCAAGGTATTGGAGTGGCCGTCACAAAGCCCTGACCTTAATCCTACAGATAATTTGAGGGCAGAACTAAAAAAGCATGTGTGAGCAAGGAGACCTACAAACCTGACTCAGTTACACCAGCTCTGTCAGGAGGAATGGGCCAAAATTAACCCAACTTATTGTGGGTAGTTTGTGGAAGGCTACTTGAAACATTTGACCCAAGTTAAACAATTTGACGGCAATGCTACCAAATACTAATTGAGTATGTAAACTTCTGACGCACTGGGAATGTGATGAAAGAAATAAAAGCTGAAAAAAATAATTCTCTCTACTATTATTCTGACATTTCACATTCTTAACATAAAGTAGTGATCCTAACTGACCTATGACAGGGAATTTTAACTAGGATTAAATGTCAGGAATTGTAAAAATTGAGTTTAAATGTATTTGGTTAAGGTGTATTTAAACTACCGACTTCAACTGTATGTATTAAAATACCCCAAATAAAAGGTGACATTATATACTGGCACCTCATATGAAACATTAGATCTGAAATCCAAAATGTTGGAGAATAGAGACACATTTAAAATGTTAGCTTCACTGTCTAAATAGATATGGTGTGGACTGTATACTCAATACAATCTGATTCCTCACTGTCTGTCTTTTGACTAATACTGCTTTTTTAAACTAGTCTGGTCAGTCTACTCAAATATTTGTACTGTACATGTTTCTATCTGAGGAAATACTTTGATAATTTATAATTTATTATAATGGTACATTAATATATGAATAGATATGGCAGGTTTCAGAACACTGATATATCTGAAAATGTAGAAACAAATATATACTGTATATATGTCTGTCTTTTGAGTTATGATATTTAAACTGGTCTGGTCAGTCTACTATAATATTTGTACTATACATGTTTCTATCTGCAGGCAATACTTTGATCATTTGTTGTTTTTAATGATACATTCATTTACGAATATATATATATATGGAAGGTTTCAGGACACTGATATATCTGAATATGTTGAAAAAATATACTGCCACTATTTTCACCTCCAAAGAATATCAGTGTGATTTTAAAATTATTTGACTCTTTGTCAGGCTGTCAGGCTGTGGAGTCACAGAGGAAGGCTGTGCTTCTCTGGTCTCAGCTCTGGAGTCAAACCCCTCACACCTGAGAGAGCTGGATCTGAGTAACAATGACCTGAAGGATTCAGGAGTGAAGCTGCTCTCTGCTGGACTGGGGAATCCCCACTGTAAACTGGAGACTCTGAGGTCAGTATTATCAGATATGAAAGCACTTTATGTATGTAGTTCTCCCATTTGAAAAGTCGTAATTACTCGTAAAGTCGTAATGACATATTCACTCATATTGTATTAACGTATTCATAAGTTTAGTATTTGGTCCTATATTCCTTGCCTGCAGTGATTACATCAAGCTTGTGATTCTACTAACTTGTTAAATGCATTTATAGTTTGTCTTGGTTGTGTTTTAGATGTTTTCCTAATAGAAACTAAATGGTGAATAATGTCCTGTCATTTTGGAGTCACTTCACTTGTATTGTCAGTAAGAATAGAAGACGTTTCTGAACACTGCTACATTCATTTCGATGCTACTATGATTCTGAATAATAATGAATGAATCTTGAATGATGATGAATGAGAAAGTTACAGAGGCACAAATATCAGACCCCCTCTGTTATTGGTAATGGTGAGAGGTTAGCATGTTTTGTTGTAGCCTTTGTTATTGGTAATGGTGAGAGGTTAGCATGTTTCATTTATGATTTGTATTAGAACTCTCTTCTGGCATCATCAGGATTCATTTAGTTGTTTAGAAACATCTCGTCACTTATTTATTTTTTTATTTTTTTTCACCTTTATTTAACCAGGTATGCTAGTTGAGAACAAGTTCTCATTTGCAACTGCGACCTGGCCAAGACAAAGCTTAGCAGTGTGAACAGACAACAGAGTTACACATGGAGTAAACAATTAACAAGTCAATAACACAGTACAAAAAAAGACGAGTCTATATACATTGTGTGCAAAAGGCATGAGGAGGTAGGTGAATAATTACAATTTTGCAGATTAGCACTGGAGTGATAAATGATCAGATGGTCATGTACAGGTAGAGATACTGGTGTGCAAAAGAGCAGAAAAGTAAATAAATAAAAACAGTGTGGGAATGAGGTAGGTGAAAATGGGTGGGCTATTTACCAATAGACTATGTACAGCTGCAGCGATCGGTTAGCTGCTCAGATAGCACATGTTTGAAGTTGGTGAGGGGCGGCAGTGTAGCCTAGTGGTTAGAGCATTGGACTAGTAACCGAAAGGTTGCAAGTTCAAATCCCCAAGCTGACAAGGTACAAAATCTGTCGTTCTGCCCCTGAACAGGCAGTTAACCCACTGTTCCTAGGCCGTCATTGAAAATAAGAATTTGTTCTTAACTGACTTGCCTAGTAAAATAAAGGTAAAATAAAAAAAAATAAAAGTCTCCAACTTCAGGGATTTTTGCAATTCGTTCCAGTCACAGGCAGCAGAGTAACGAAAGGCGGCCAAATGAGGTGTTGGCTTTAGGGATGATCAGTGAGATACACCTGCTGGAGCGCGTGCTACGGATGGGTGTTGCCATCGTGACCAGTGAACTGAGATAAGGTGGAGCTTTACCTAACATGGACTTGTAGATGACCTGGAGCCAGTGGGTCTGGCGACGAATATGTAGCGAGGGCCAGCCGACTAGAGCATACAAGTCGCAGTGGTGGGTGGTATAAGGTGCTTTAGTGACAAAACGGATGGCACTGTGATAAACTGCATCCAGTTTGCTGAGTAGAGTGTTGGAGGCAATTTTGTAGATGACATCGCCGAAGTTGAGGATCGGTAGGATAGTCAGTTTTACTAGGGTAAGTTTGGCGGCGTGAGTGAAGGAGGCTTTGTTGCGGAATAGAAAGCCGACTCTTGATTTGATTTTCGATTGGAGATGTTTGATATGAGTCTGGAAGGAGAGTTTACAGTCTAGCCAGACACCTAGGTACTTATAGATGTCCACATATTCAAGGTCGGAACCGTCCAGGGTGGTGATGCTCGTCGGGCATGCGGGTGCAGGCAGCGATCGGTTGAAAAGCATGCATTTGGTTTTACTAGCGTTTAAGAGCAGTTGGAGGCCACGGAAGGAGTGTTGTATGGCATTGAAGCTCGTTTGGAGGTTAGATAGCACAGTGTCCAAGGACGGGCCGGAAGTATATAGAATGGTGTCGTCTGCGTAGAGGTGGATCAGGGAATCGCCCGCAGCAAGAGCAACATCATTGATATATACAGAGAAAAGACTCGGCCCGAGAATTGAACTCTGTGGCACCCCCATAGAGACTGCCAGAGGACCGGACAGCATGCCCTCCGATTTGACACACTGAACTCTGTCTGCAAAGTAATTGGTGAACAAGGCAAGGCAGTCATCCGAAAAACCGAGGCTACTGAGTCTGCCGATAAGAATATGGTGATTGACAGAGTCGAAAGCCTTGGCAAGGTCGATGAAGACGGCTGCACAGTACTGTCTTTTATCGATGGTGGTTATGATATCGTTTAATACCTTGAGTGTGGCTGAGGTGCACCCGTGACCGGCTCGGAAACCAGATTGCACAGCGGAGAAGGTACGGTGGGATTCGAGATGGTCAGTGACCTGTTTGTTGACTTGGCTTTCGAAGACCTTAGATAGGCAGGGCAGGATGGATATAGGTCTGTAACAGTTTGGGTCAAGGGTGTCTCCCCCTTTGAAGAGGGGGATGACTGCGGCAGCTTTCCAATCCTTGGGGATCTCAGACGATATGAAAGAGAGGTTGAACAGGCTGGTAATAGGGGTTGCGACAATGGCGGCGGATAGTTTCAGAAATAGAGGGTCCAGATTGTCAAGCCCAGCTGATTTGTACGGGTCCAGGTTTTGCAGCTCTTTCAGAACATCTGCTATCTGGATTTGGGTAAAGGAGAACCTGGAGAGGCTTGGGCGAGTAGCTGCGGGGGGGGGGCGGAGCTGTTGGCCGAGGTTGGAGTAGCCAGGCGGAAGGCATGGCCAGCCGTTGAGAAATGCTTGTTGAAGTTTTCGATAATCATAGATTTATCGGTGGTGACCGTGTTACCTAGCAGCTGGGAGGAGGTGCTCTTGTTCTCCATGGACTTCACAGTGTCCCAGAACTTTTTGGAGTTGGAGCTACAGGATGCAAACTTCTGCCTGAAGAAGCTGGCCTTAGCTTTCCTGACTGACTGCGTGTATTGGTTCCTGACTTCCCTGAACAGTTGCATATCGCGGGGACTATTCGATGCTATTGCAGTCCGCCACAGGATGTTTTTGTGCTGGTCGAGGGCAGTCAGGTCTGGAGTGAACCAAGGGCTGTATCTGTTCTTGGTTCTGCATTTTTTGAACGGAGCATGCTTATCTAAAATGGTGAGGAAGTTACTTTTAAAGAATGACCAGGCATCCTCAACTGACGGGATGAGGTCAATGTCCTTCCAGGATACCCGGGCCAGGTCGATTAGGAGGGCCTGCTCACAGAAGTGTTTTAGGGAGCGTTTGACAGTGATGAGGGGTGGTCGTTTGACTGCGGCTCCGTAGCGGATACAGGCAATGAGGCAGTGATCGCTGAGATCCTGGTTGAAGACAGCAGAGGTGTATTTGGAGGGCCAGTTGGTCAGGATGACGTCTATGAGGGTGCCCTTGTTTACATAGTTAGGGTTGTACCTGGTGGGTTCCTTGATGATTTGTGTGAGATTGAGGGCATCTAGCTTAGATTGTAGGACTGCCGGGGTGTTAAGCATATCCCAGTTTAGGTCACCTAAAAGAACAAACTCTGAAGCTAGATGGGGGGCGATCAATTCACAAATGGTGTCCAGGGCACAGCTGGGAGCTGAGGGGGGTTGTTAGCAGGCGGCAACAGTGAGAGACTTATTTCTCGAGAGTAATTTTCAAAATTAGTAGTTTGAACTGTTTGGGTATGGACCTGGAAAGTATGACATTACTTTGCAGGCTATCTCTGCAGTAGACTGCAACTCCTCCCCCTTTGGCAGTTCTATCTTGACGGAAGATGTTATAGTTGGGTATGGAAATCTCAGAATTTTTGGTGGCCTTCCTGAGCCAGGACTCAGACACGGCAAGGACATCAGGGTTAGCAGAGTGTGCTAAAGCGGTGAGTAAAACAAACTTAGGGAGGAGGCTTCTGATGTTGACATGCATGAAACCAAGGCTTTTTCGATCACAGAAGTCAACAAATGAGGGTGCCTGGGGACATGCAGGGCATGGGTTTACCTCCACATCACCCGCGGAACAGAGAAGGAGTAGTATGAGGGTGCGGCTAAAGGCTATCAACTGGTCGCCTAGAGCATTGGGGACAGAGAATAAGAGGAGCAGGTTTCTGGGCATGGTAGAATATATTCAGGGCATAATGCGCAGACAGGGGTATGGTGGGGTGCGGGTACAGCGGAGGTAAGCCCAGGCACTGGGTGATGATGAGAGAGGTTGTATCTCTGGACATGCTAGTTGTAATGGGTGAGGTCACCGCATGTGTGGGAGGTGGGACGAAGGAGGTATCAGGGGTATGAAGAGTGGAACTAGGCGCTCCATGTGAACTAAAACAATGAACCTGAACAACAGTAAAACAATTGATGAGAGAGGCTAATCCAGGTGTTGAATTGAAAGCTAGCTTAAACAGTAGGTGAGACAACCATAGCTAATGACAGCTAGCACAACAACAGCAGGTAAAACATGTAAAACACAGGCATATTGACATTTGAGAAGGCGTTGACTGGGAAAGCTAGCTTAAACAGTAGGTGAGACAACCACAGCTAATCAGCTAGCACAACAACAGCAGGTAAAATGGCGTTGACTAGGCAACGGGGCCGACAGATAAAACATAAACAAGCAGAATGAGGTATCGTGATTAATGGACAGTCCAGCGTGCATCAGCTATGTAGCCAAGTGATCAGTGTCCAGGGGGCAGGGAAGCTGGATTAGTGAGTGTTATCCAGGTAAAAAAAAACGAACAATGACTAAATAGCTTGTAGCTAGTTAGCTAGTTAGCTTCTGGAGGTTCTTGAGTGTGTTCTAAAAATAAAAAATAATAGCGATTCCGTATCACATTGGGTGAGGCAGGTTACCGGAAGGTATAAACAAATTAAAAATCGGAAAGAGATACGAGTAAATATGGGTCCAGTGAGTGTTTGGGACGAGGCGATTCAGACGGTTAGCAGGCCTGTGCTAACAAGCTAACAGTTAGTAGGCCGGGGCTAAACAAGGTAGCAGTTAGCAGGCCGAAATAGCAAGCAAGGAGATAGCAAGGGCTAGAGAGTTAGCCTTTGGGGGAAGTCGCGATGGGGTGAGTCTGTTTATTCCTCTTCATGCGGTGACATCGATAGACCGGTCGTGGGTCCGGGTAATTGTAGCCCAGGAGTATGCTACGGAGGTAGCACAGGTGCTCTGGCAGGGCTAGCTTCAGGCTAAGTGGGTGGAAGCGCTAAGTGGGTGGAAGCGCTAGCCAGCAGTAATCGTCCGGGGTTGCGGTTTAGCTAAATAACTAGTTGTGAAGATCCAGATGTTCCGTTTGCGGCGGGAATCCGGGGATAAAAAATAAAAAAATAAGTCCGTTATGCTCTGGTTAGAGTCGCGTGAGCTTTTCATGCTAAAGGTTAGCTGATGACCGGTTAGCTGAAGACCGCTAGCATAGCTGGTAGTTAGCTGGCTAGCTTCAGTTGAGGGGTTCCGGTTCCGAAGTAAATATAAATACTAAATACTTTAGGAAAAAAGAAAAATAGCTACATTGGGCGAGGCGGATTGAAGGAGAGTATTTGGAAGCTGAGGTTTAGCAAAATGTTTTAAAAGATATGTGAAGAAAAAATATGTAAAAACGAAAAAAGACGAAATATACACTAAATATACACGGGACAAGGGACACGACACGTCTTACTGCTACGCCATCTTGGACACCATTCAGTTACTTTCGGGCAAAACACAACCCCACCAAAACACAACCCCACCAAAACACAACCAAGGAGTTTGGGAACAAGTACAAAATGTTTGACAACTTTAATACAATTAGTCGGACTACTTTGACTTCTTCAAATGGGGGACTGGATACACAGTGCTTTCATTTACAATATTAGATTCACTGTCAAAATAGATGTTGTTTGGACTGTGTGTTAAATTAATGTTTTAAGTCCCCCTATATTTCTGTTACTACGGTGATATCACTCCAGTGGTCCTGGGAGTCACAGTGTTGTGGGCCTGTCCTGAGTGTCATGGTAACCATGTATTAGGTAAATACGGTTTAGTAAACGCTGTTCAACAGGAACATAGTTGTTGTGTCATTTTAAGTTAACATTGGTAGCAGAGGATGGCTAATAACTACAATGTGCCACCTCGCTTCCACGAGAAGAGGTTGTATGAAAGTTGGAAAAATTTATTTGGAATCTGGACACTGGTTACTAATCTGGACACGGGTTACTAATCTGGACACGGGTTACTAATCTGGACACTGGGTACTAATCTGGACACTGGTTACTAATCTGGACACTGGTTACTAATCTGGACACTGGGTACTAATCTGGACACTGGGTACTAATCTGGACACTGGTTACTAATCTGGACACTGGTTACTAATCTGGACACTGGGTACTAATCTGGACACTGGTTACTAATCTGGACACTGGGTACTAATCTGGACACTGGTTACTAATCTGGACACGGCATATTCACATTGACAGTGTTACTAGAGACATATTCACACTTTGACAGTGTTACTAAGAGACATATTCACACTGACAGTGTTACTAGAGACATATTCACACTTTGACAGTGTTACTAGAGACATATTCACACTTTGACAGTGTTACTAGAGGCATATTCAGACTTTGACATGGTTACTAGAGACATTCACACTTTGACAGTGTTACTAGAGGCATATTCACACTCTGACAGTTACTAAGAGACATATTCACACGTTGACAATGTTACTACGAGGAATATTCACACTTTGACAGTGTTACTAGAGACATATTCATACTTTGACAGTGTTACTAGAGGCATATTCAAACTTTGACAATGTTACTAGAGGCAATTCGGTTGCAGTGAAGGACAACATAATTGATTTCAAACAGAGTTACAATAGGATGTGCAAGTGCGACATGGTTCTCCTGGATGCAGTGTTAGCTTTCAAGTTGCTTGATACTGTCTGTCTGGATGGTAGAGACATGGTTCTCCTGGATGCAGTGTTAGCTTTCAAGTTGCTAGATACTGTCTGTCTGGATGGTAGAGACATGATTCTCCTGGATGCAGTGTTAGCTTTCTAGTTGCTAGATACTGTCTGTCTGGATGGTAGAGACATGGTTCTCCTGGATGCAGTGTTAGCTTTCAAGTTGCTAGATACTGTCTGTCTGGATGGTAGAGACATGGTTCTCCTGGATGCAGTGTTAGCTTTCTAGTGAGTGACACAGCATATTCCACTGAGCAGCAGAGAAAAGGCACCAACACGTCACATTCTCAAGACAACCAGGGGAGTGCGCCATTGTCCGACACAAATCCACTGGAAAGGTATGGAGGAGATCAAAATGTGCTATTTGTCAAAGCACCACTGGGTTAAAGACTATCCTCATAAAAACAAACAAGTTAAACTAACAGAGGAAAATATAAACACAGAGATTGAGCAACATTGCATCTGTATAGTTGAATCCTTAGGGTCTGCTGTGGTTGATACTGAGATCTGTATAGTTGAATCCTTAGGGTCTGCTGTGGTTGATACTGAGATCTGTATAGTTGAATCCTTAGGGTCTGCTGTGGTTGATACTGAGATCTTTATAGTTGAATCCTTAGGGTCTGCTGTGGTTGATACTGAGATCTAGTTGAATCCTTAGGGTCTGCTGTGGTTGATAATGAATCCTTAGGGTCTGCTGTGGTTGATACTGAGATCTGTATAGTTGAATCCTTAGGGTCTGCTGTGGTTGATACTGAGATCTGTATAGTTGAATCCTTAGGGTCTGCTGTGGTTGATACTGAGATCTTTATAGTTGAATCCTTAGGGTCTGCTGTGGTTGATACTGAGATCTTTATAGTTGAATCCTTAGGAAATGGCTTGATAGCTGTGAACTAAATATGAAAGAAGTACAACATATGATTGACAAACCAAACAACAGAGCTTTCAAATTTAGAGATGGGAGAACTGTTCATTCTACCAAGAGAGTCAAGATACCAGCAAACATTGGTCAGACTAAGTGTCACATTGAAACAGAGGTGGTCCCTACAGATATCCCCTTAGTATTAAGCAAAGCTTCCATCAAGAGGACAGGGATTGTACTAGACATAACAAATGACAAGGCAGTGATGATTAAACAACCAGTGACCCTTGAACTTACTACCTCAGGCCACTATTCTGTAAACGTTTTAGACAAAGACATCACACAGAGTCCATGTAAGAATTGTATTCTGATGGACACAGAGCACATGGAGATTCTGACAGCACAGAGAACATGGAGATTCTGACAGCACAGAGAACATGGAGATTCTGACAGCACAGAGAACATGGAGATTCTGACAGCACAGAGCGCATGGAGATTCTGACAGCACAGAGAACATGGAGATTCTGACAGCACAGAGAACATGGAGATTCTGACAGCACAGAGCACATGGAGATTCTGACATCACAGAGCACATGGAGATTCTGACATCACAGAGCACATGGAGATTCTGACAGCACAGAGAACATGGAGATTCTGACAGCACAGAGAACATGGAGATTCTGACATCACAGAGCACATGGAGATTCTGACAGCACAGAGCACATGGAGATTCTGACAGCACAGAGAACATGGAGATTCTGACAGCACAGAGAACATGGAGATTCTGACAGCACAGAGAACATGGAGATTCTGACATCACAGAGCACATGGAGATTCTGACATCACAGAGCACATGGAGATTCTGACACCACAGAGAACATGGAGATTCTGACACCACAGAGCACATGGAGATTATAACGGACACAGAGAACATGTAGATTCTGACATCACAGAGAACATGAACACAAAGGAAAAACACAAGGCATTGTTAACTTCACAAACAGTTTGGACATGCTACAGTTGACAGACTTCAGAAATGACTCAGCAGTTCTGGGAATAATGATGAGAGTATTTCCATTCCACAGCACCCTCAGTGGCTGCCGAGTTCTGTCAGTCCCCACCGCGTCCGCGTGAGGCAACCTCTTCAGTACCTGGGAACTGAGACGAGGATATTGGTCTGTGATATCGCAAAGTGTTTCACCAGTGGGAGTCACCGGGTCAGTTGCTGGACTGACGCCATTAGTGTCATTGTAAGGGTTGACAGTCCCCCACAAAGTGTAAGGTGTGTCATCGGAAGCAGAGTATACTCTGCGTATCAATGTTTTTCTTGCTGAGACGGCCGCAGTGTTTGCGGAAGTGTCCGAAGGGCAAGAGAAGTTCATCTCAACTACCGTATTGCTTGACTGCAAGGAGGAGGGAAGTTGCTCATTCACAGAGACAGCTGGCTCGAAATCATGACAAGAATGGTCAATCAGATTGGCTGATGGAATGTGTCGAGATATCGTAATATCTCCTTGGATCGGATTCTGCCCCAAGATGTTTCTAAACGTCTCTTTCCCAAGGGGTGCTTTCGACAGATACCCCTCGTGAATGACTGCGTTGCAGCTAGCGTTAGGGGGAGACAGTGTGGTCGGTAGAGAAGGCACGGTGGCCTGTGACCATACCTGGTTGGTTTTCCAATCCATCAATGGGAGCAACCGATTAATTAAGTCTGCTCCAAGTAGCAGGGTTACAGTTTTGAGGCTGGTAACATACACAGGGTGAATGAGCAATACGTCCTTGAAGTGTAGTTTCAGCATGACTCTCAATGTGAGAGGCGAGGTAGTCTGAGTGACCCCTCGAAGTGTAGTGTCTCATCGTTCCACTTTTAACCAACATTTAGTTGGCTTCAAAGCCCTTTTGAGATCATCCAACAATGTTTGAGAGATGAGTGATATCGTCGCACCCGAATCAATTAGCACATGACAAGTTAAGCAGTCCTCCAGGACTGTTTCCAGCTATGGTCGTTTCAATTCGTGTTTAGTGGACATGTTCCCCACAAAGTGGAGTGGTTCTTTGCAACAACGTGATGTGTCAATTCTGTTCAAGGTGGAAGCAGATCGACTTTTCAGATTTTGAGTGGGCTTGGCTTTAACGAAGCGTTTGACCTTTTTCTTCGCAACCTTTGTATCAATTCCTGCGGACCTGGTGTCCGGTAATTCCCCGTCTAGTCCTTGTGGCGATCTTTTACCCTTTTCTCAAATGTTTCTCGCTTTAGTTCTTCATGTAGTGGAATTTCTGGAGAACATTGGTCTACGTTTTGATCATCCTTCAATCCTTTGTTACCCTTGTGCTCTGACACTTTGTGTGGGTTAGGTGCAGGAACGTAGTGAACAGGTCGATTGTAGCTGTAGTCATGTTGATGGCGACGTACTTTACAGTTATTTCGACCGCAGAGGTTATTAGAATCATGGTTTCGTGGTAGATAGGCAAGCCAACGTGGGCGGCAGGGCCCAAGTAGGTAATGAAGGTGGGATACATGTTCGACTGGAACATTTGTTTAAATGGTAACAGGTCTTCCATGCCTATTTCAGTGAGTAGGCCAAAGTAAACTGAATGAAGCCTATGATAGTCTTTAAATACTTTAAGGGAAGATTTCGGCAGTTGCTGTAGGGTTAGTGAGAAAGTCCATATTGCAAATGTATGGTCCCTTACTAGACGTCCGAAATCGTTTGTAAAATTCGCGGACGGCGTCGGGCGAGCGGCAGGGCCGGACCTACCAGGAAGTCATCAAATGAACTTTGTCGGACATTCGGTTTCCGTTTTACAAAAATAATACGATTTTGTTCATTTTTTCGCTGTCCCGGAATATCCCACAAGAGGGCATAAGCAATCATATTGCTATTGGACAAAACATCACGATTCACGACGGGGCCTTATCTCGAAAACAGAAAATATTTCGAAGCCGAAACTCGGTGAGCGTAGGTTTGGCATAATGGGCAGTTGGCCCCGAACAAGATGGCGTCTAGGCCTCAACGGTTTTTGAGTTATGGCCATTTATCTGGGATTAAAGGTCCAAAATGAAAATAGAGAAATTATTTTTCCACTTCACGTGAAAGTCAAGGAGCCTCCGGTGTCAATAAAAAAAGAACCAGCCATTTATCTATCGTCATTTAAGAGAAATCGTACGATGACAGATTGGTGATGTTCACGGATAGGTGTTTTTTTCCCAACGGTTACAGATCCAGTTGCGGGGTGTTCTTACGAATCTTTTTAAAGTGTGCTGCGGAGCTCTGCGAGATTTCTGTGATTTTTCTATGATTTTCTGAAATAACACACACTCACTAAACCCTCCGTAAATAACTCAGTTCTTAACGTAAAGACTTAAAACTCAGGATTCTGTAAAGGCATACCCCAATCAGGATATGAGTTTATTTATAGCTTCCTGTGCCAACCGGAAGTGCCTTAAATGATGTCACAGTGGCAGGTTCCAAGGGTTAAAAAGGTCAGATCTTTTCAAAACTTCATATGTGTGATTAGGCAACCCCCATAAACTGTAAGTCAGTCATTTCTCCCAACAGATGTCAAAGAAAAGCTCTCTCTCTCACACACACACACACACACACAGAAACACACACACAGCAAGGATGGAGTGACAAAGTGCGGTGATTAAAGGCACACAAAGCCTACAATGGCATTTCCATATTCTCTAGGCTGTGCCGAGTTCAACGAGATGCCCCACTTGACCGTAGCTCGCTCGGTCTAAGCACAGCGACCATTAGAAAAGTAGGCCCAAAATGAAGGCTGGCCCTCAATGTCATTTGCTTTTGGGTGACAGTGAGAGAACGGTTAGGGTGAGAAGCACAATTCGACCTCAGGCACGTTCCTAAGGTCCTCCCGATCCGTGCAAGCCTAAGGTGTTTACATCAAACAGTTTGCATTGACTTCTCTCCCCATAGGAGTACATTGCCTGCACCTCTAAATTCAACCTGAAGCCTATGTGGGTTATGAATGCCTAATGAACCTGTCTTCTATGACAGTCCATCAGACCACTATGAGGTCTACCTGTGTCGATTCTAAGCTTCCTGGAGCAAACAGAAGTGGTTAAATTGACCCAAAAGGTGTTTTGATGTACATAACCTTCAAAGGTGAAAATGACTACATTCAACCCTGTGTAGATCGTAGGTCAGTCAATTCTTAACTTAAAGACTTAAAACTCAGGATTCTGTAAGTGTCTGTCAATCAAGACATGTGTTTACTTATAGCTTCCTGTGCCAACCGGAAGTGCCTTTAATTGGGTCACACTGTCTGTTTTGAAGGGTTAAAAAGTCAAATCTTTCCTAAACTTCATATGTGTGAGTAGGTAACCCTCATGAACTGTAAATCAGTCATTTCTCCCAACAGATGTCAAAGAAAAGCTCTCACACGCACACACAGCAAGGATGGAGTTAAAAAGTGCGGTGCTCAAAGACACAGAGAGCAGGCAACGGCATAAACATGATCTCTAGGCCGTGCTGAGTTCAACGAGATATCCCGCTTGACCGCAGCTCGCTCGGTCTAAGCGCAGCGTCCATTAGAAAAGTAGGCCCAAAATGAAGCCTGCCCACAACGTCATTTGCTTTTTGGTGACAGTGAGAGAACCGTTAGGGTGAGAAGCACAATTCGACCTCAGGTATGTTCCTAAGGTCCTTCCGATCCGTGCAAGCCTAACCTTGACCGTGTGGCATTAACCCTTAATAGTTAAAAGAAGGTGTTTACTTCAAAGAGTTTGCATTGACTTCTCTCCACATAGGAATACATTACCTGCACCCCTAAATTCAACCTGAAGCCTATATGGGTTATGAATGCCGTATGAACCTGTCTTTGGTAACAGTCCATCAGGCCAGTATGAGGTCTACCTGTGTTGATTCTAAGCTTCCTGAACCAACCGGAAGTGGTAAAAATCACCCTAAAAGTGTTTATCCATACCCTGCCTGGGGTTTGATAGACAGTGCATTCAACCCTGTGTAAATCAGTCAGTTCTTAACGTAAGGACTTAAAACTCAGGATTCTGTAAAAGCATACCCTGATGAGGATATGTGTTGACTTACAGCTTCCTGTGCCAACGGGAAGTGCCATAATTAGTGTCTCTTAGGCTGTTTCAAGGGTTAAAAAAGTCAGATTTTTCCAAAACTTCATATATGTGATAAGGCAACCCCCATGAACTGTAAATCAGTCATTTTTCCCGTAAAATTTCAAAGGAAAACTAAATCACACACAGACACAGCTTGGAAGTAGGGACCCATTGGGGTGCATAGAGACATACACGGCCTGCATTAGTTAACCTTGTTGGAACTTTTAAAGAACCGTCAGACCTAGAGTTCCAAAACTTTGGAATCCTGTTCTAGACCTCCGGTCGATAGTGCGTGGTGAGTTACGTGGCTCTAGAAGGTTCTCGGACCGTGAAACAGCCTCGTACATTTGCAATGACTTCAATTCATTTTGACCATTATGAAAATGACGACATTTATAAAAGTCTCAGAGACACAAGACTAGGTGCATTGCGACCGTCTCGGCACATAGAGATGGAACCCAACGTTTCTGTCCGATAGCTCATTCAAGGACCCCGTAGCAAGTCATGGAAAAAAGTGGATTTTCAGCACCAATTAGGGTTTTGCTCGGACACCGAATGACCGATCGAGCCGAAACTTGGGATTCGGGGTCGCCTCAGCTAGGCCTACACGTAACATAAGAAATGGACCCGCAGCTAGAACGTAACTACGTGTTTTATGTTTTTTTTATGGTTTGAACCAAAGGCGTTATGAATTTTGGGCCAGCTCTGAAGTATGTGATAGTTTGCTACTAAACGAGTTGGAAAAAGTGGGTTTGGTGTCAGTTTGTATCAGTTTGGTGTCAGAATGATATGTAATTGACTGATGGATGGTGACTTGCTGGTGACTCTTGTCCAGTTGCAATATGTTTAAACAGTGAGGTACCATCACCAAAGTGACATTCTGAAATCAACCCTAACGAGCAATTGAGATGAACCAAAATCACTGCCCAGCCATCCCGAGTTCATCGGGCCAGTCAATTTCACATTCCTGCAGGATTTTTATAGCATGACAAATTCGTGATGGTACCTGCCCATTGAACCATATTTCAAATGCACAGTGACTTTGCAAAAGTGAGAAAACATAAACAAATGGACATGATGAAATCAACACAACGAGTGATGGAAAGGTACAACTATCACTGCTCGGCCATCCTGTGTTCATCAGGCCAGTCAATTTTGCATTTTTGAGCATGTCAAATTTCATATGGTAAATGCCCATTGAACCATATTGCAAATGCACGTGCACTTGCAATATGATTGTATAGTGAAAAAACATCACCAAATGGACATGATGAAATCAACACAACGAGTGATGGAAAGGAACAACTATCACTGCCCGGCCATCCTGTGTTTCCATAGCGGGCATTAATATCAGAATGACCGGTAAATGCATTTACAACCATATTTTTATTTTTGGGTTACCAGGTGCCTATTTTCAATCACCAGTTGCACAACAATGCGTATCCATCAGAATATTTTAAACAGTCCATAAAGCACTCAGGGCGGCCCCCATAGATAGAGGGCCATAGTAGGGTACTCCCATAGCGGGCATGGACAATAGGAGTCCCGGTAAATGCATTTACAACCATATTTTTATTTTTGGGTTACCAGTTGCACAACAATGCACGTGCATTTGCAATATGATTCTATAGTGAAAAAACATCACCAAATGGACATGATGAAATCAACACAACGAGTGATGGAAAGGAGCAACTATCACTGCTCGGCCATCCTGTGTTCATCAGGCCAGTCAATTTTTCATTTTTGAGCATGTCAAATTTCATATGGTAAATGCCCATTGAACAATATTGCAAATGCACGTGCACTTGCAATATGATTCAACAGTGAAAAAACATCACAAAATGGACATGATGAAGTCAACACAACGAGTGATA
>NW_027010137.1:0-35005 GCF_036934945.1 Oncorhynchus masou masou
AGTGTCATGTCCAGTACCCCAGACAGTGTCATGTCCAGTCCCCAGACAGTGTCATGTCCACTCCCCAGACAGTGTCATGTCCACTCCCCATACAGTGTCATGTCCACTCCCCAGACAGTGTCATGTCCAGTCCCCAGACAGTGTCATGTCCAGTCCCCAGACAGTGTCATGTCCAGTCCCCAGACAGTGTCATGTCCAGTCCCCAGACAGTGTCATGTCCAGTCCCCAGACAGTGTCATATCCAGTCCCCAGACAGTGTCATGTCCACTCCCCAGACAGTGTCATGTCCAGTCCCCAGACAGTGTCATGTCCAGTCCCCAGACAGTGTCATGTCCAGTCCCCAGACAGTGTCATGTCCAGGTCCCTAGACAGTGTCATGTCCACTCCCCAGACAGTGTCATGTCCACTCCCCAGACAGTGTCATGTCCACTCCCCAGACAGTGTCATGTCCAGTCCCCAGACAGTGTCATGTCCAGTCCCCAGACAGTGTCATGTCCAGTCCCCAGACAGTGTCATGTCCAGTCCCCAGACAGTGTCATGTCCAGTCCCCAGACAGTGTCATGTCCACTCCCCAGACAGTGTCATGTCCACTCCCCAGACAGTGTCATGTCCACTCCCCAGACAGTGTCCCCAGACACTGTCATGTCCACTCCCCAGACAGTGTCATGTCCACATCCCAGACAGTGTCATGTCCACTCCCAGACAGTGTCATGTCCACGTCCCCAGACAGTGTCATGTCCAGTCCCCAGACAGTGTCATGTCCACTCCCCAGACAGTGTCATGTCCACATCCCCAGACAGTGTCATGTCCAGTCCCCAGACAGTGTCATGTCCAGTCCCCAGACAGTGTCATGTCCACTCCCCAGACAGTGTCATGTCCAGTCCCCAGACAGTGTCATGTCCAGTCCCCAGACAGTGTCATGTCCAGTCCCCAGACAGTGTCATGTCCACTCCCCAGACAGTGTCATGTCCAGTCCCCAGACAGTGTCATGTCCACTCCCCAGACAGTGTCATGTCCAGTCCCCAGACAGTGTCATGTCCACATCCCAGACAGTGTCATGTCCACTCCCCAGACAGTGTCATGTCCAGTCCCCAGACAGTGTCATGTCCAGTCCCCAGACAGTGTCATGTCCAGTCCCCAGACAGTGTCATGTCCAGTCCCCAGACAGTGTCATGTCCACTCCCAGACAGTGTCATGTCCAGTCCCCAGACAGTGTCATGTCCAGTCCCCAGACAGTGTCATGTCCAGTCCCCAGACAGTGTCATGTCCAGTCCCCAGACAGTGTCATGTCCACTCCCCAGACAGTGTCATGTCCACTCCCCAGACAGTGTCATGTCCACTCCCCAGACAGTGTCATGTCCAGTCCCCAGACAGTGTCATGTCCAGTCCCCAGACAGTGTCATGTCCAGTCCCCAGACAGTGTCATGTCCAGTCCCCAGACAGTGTCATGTCCAGTCCCCAGACAGTGTCATGTCCACTCCCCAGACAGTGTCATGTCCAGTCCCCAGACAGTGTCATGTCCAGTCCCAGACAGTGTCATGTCCAGTCCCCAGACAGTGTCTGTCCACTCCCATACAGTGTCATGTCCACATCCCAGACAGTGTCATGTCAGTGTCATGTCCAGTCACCAGACAGTGTCATGTCCAGTCCCCAGACACTGTCATGTCCACTCCCCAGACACTGTCATGTCCATATCCCAGACAGTGTCATGTCCACATCCCAGACAGTGTCATGTCCACTCCCAGACAGTGTCATTTCCACCCCCAGACAGTGTCATGTCCACTCCCCAGACAGTGTCATGTCCAGTCCCCAGACAGTGTCATGTCCAGTCCCCAGACAGTGTCATGTCCAGTCCCCAGACAGTGTCATGTACACTCCCCAGACAGTGTCATGTCCCTCCCCATACAGTGTCATGTCCACTCCCAGACAGTGTCATGTCCAGTCCCCCAGACAGTGTCATGTCCAGTCCCCAGACAGTGTCATGTCCAGTCCCCAGACAGTGTCATGTCCACTCCCCAGACAGTGTCATGTCCACTCCCAGACAGTGTCATGTCCAGTCCCCAGACAGTGTCATGTCCAGTCCCCAGACAGTGTCATGTCCAGTCCCCAGACAGTGTCCCCAGACAGTGTCATGTCCAGTCCCCAGGACAGTGTCATGTCCAGTCCCCAGACAGTGTCATGTCCACTCCCCAGACAGTGTCATGTCCAGTCCCCAGACAGTGTCATGTCCAGTCCCCAGACAGTGTCATGTCCAGTCCCCAGACAGTGTCATGTCCAGTCCCCAGACAGTGTCATGTCCAGTCCCCAGACAGTGTCATGTCCAGTCCCCAGACAGTGTCATGTCCAGTCCTCAGACAGTGTCATGTCCACTCCCCAGACAGTATCATGTCCACTCCCCAGACAGTGTCATGTCCAGTCCCCAGACAGTGTCATGTCCAGTCCCCAGACAGTGTCATGTCCAGTCCCCAGACAGTGTCATGTCCACTCCCCAGACAGTGTCATGTCCTCGACCCAGACATTGTCCCCAGACAGTGTCATGTCCAGTCCCCAGACAGTGGTCCCCAGACAGTGTCATGTCCAGTCCCCAGACAGTGTCATGTCCACTCCCCAGACAGTGTCCCCAGACAGTGTCATGTCCAGTCTCCAGACAGTGTCATGTCCAGTCCCCCAGACAGTGGCATGTCCAGTCCCCAGACAGTGTCCCCAGACAGTGTCATGTCCACTCCCCCAGACAGTGTCATGTCACTCCCCAGACAGTGTCATGTCCAGTCCCCAGACAGTGTCATGTCCACTCCCCAGACAGTGTCATGTCCACTCCCCAGACAGTGTCATGTCCAGTCCCCAGACAGTGTCCCCAGACAGTGTCATGTCCAGTCCCCAGACAGTGTCATGTCCAGTCCCCAGATAGTGTCATGTCCAGTCCCCAGACAGTATCATGTCCACTCCCCAGACAGTGTCATGTCCAGTCCCCAGACAGTGTCATGTCCAGTCCCCAGACAGTGTCATGTCCAGTCCCCAGACAGTGTCCCCAGACAGTGTCATGTCCAGTCCCCAGACAGTGTCATGTCCACTCCCCAGACAGTGTCCCCAGACAGTGTCATGTCCACTCCCAGACAGTGTCCCCAGACAGTGTCATGTCCAGTCTCCAGACAGTGTCATGTCCAGTCCCCAGACAGTGTCCCCAGACAGTGTCATGTCCACTCCCCAGACAGTGTCATGTCCACTCCCCAGACAGTGTCATGTCCAGTCCCCAGACAGTGTCATGTCCAGTCCCCAGACAGTGTCATGTCCAGTCCCCAGACAGTGTCATGTCCACATCCCAGACAGTGTCATGTCCAGTCCCCAGACAGTGTCATGTCCACTCCCCAGACAGTGTCATGTCCAGTCCCCAGACAGTGTTATGTCCAGTCCCCAGACAGTGTCATGTCCAGTCCCCAGACAGTGTCATGTCCAGTCCCCAGACAGTGTCATGTCCACCTCCCAGACAGTGTCATGTCCAGTCCCCAGACAGTGTCATGTCCACTCCCCAGACAGTGTCATGTCCACTCCCCAGACAGTGTCATGTCCACATCCCAGACAGTGTCATGTCCACTCCCCAGACAGTGTCATGTCCAGTCCCCAGACAGTGTTATGTCCACTCCCCAGACAGTGTCATGTCCAGTCCCCAGACAGTGTCCCCAGACAGTGTCATGTCCAGTCCCCAGACAGTGTCATGTCCAGTCCCCAGATAGTGTCATGTCCAGTCCCCAGACAGTATCATGTCCACTCCCCAGACAGTGTCATGTCCAGTCCCAGACAGTGTCATGTCCAGTCCCCAGACAGTGTCATGTCCAGTCCCCAGACAGTGTCCCCAGACAGTGTCATGTCCAGTCCCCAGACAGTGTCATGTCCACTCCCAGACAGTGTCCCCAGACAGTGTCATGTCCACTCCCAGACAGTGTCCCCAGACAGTGTCATGTCCAATCTCCAGACAGTGTCATGTCCAGTCCCCAGACAGTGTCCCCAGACAGTGTCATGTCCACTCCCCAGACAGTGTCATGTCCCTCCCCAGACAGTGTCATGTCCAGTCCCCAGACAGTGTCATGTCCAGTCCCCAGACAGTGTCATGTCCAGTCCCCAGACAGTGTCATGTCCACATCCCAGACAGTGTCATGTCCAGTCCCCAGACAGTGTCATGTCCACTCCCCAGACAGTGTGTCATGTCCAGTCCCCAGACAGTGTTATGTCCAGTCCCCAGACAGTGTCATGTCCAGTCCCCAGACAGTGTCATGTCCAGTCCCCAGACAGTGTCATGTCCACCTCCCCAGACAGTGTCATGTCCAGTCCCCAGACAGTGTCATGTCCACTCCCCAGACAGTGTCATGTCCACTCCCCAGACAGTGTCATGTCCACATCCCAGACAGTGTCATGTCCAGTCCCCAGACAGTGTCATGTCCACTCCCCAGACAGTGTCATGTCCAGTCCCCAGACAGTGTCATGTCCACTCCCCAGACAGTGTCATGTCCACATCCCAGACAGTGTCATGTCCACTCCCCAGACAGTGTCATGTCCACTCCCCAGATAGTGTCATGTCCAGTCCCCAGACAGTGTCATGTCCACTCCCCAGACAGTGTCATGTCCAGTCCCCAGACAGTGTCATGTCCAGTCCCAGACAGTGTCATGTCCACTCCCCAGACAGTGTCATGTCCACTCCCCAGACAGTGTCATGTCCAGTCCCCAGACAGTGTCATGTCCAGTCCCCAGACAGTGTCATGTCCACTCCCCCCAGACAGTGTCATGTCCTCCCCAGACAGTGTCCCCAGACAGTGTCATGTCCAGTCCCCAGACAGTGTCATGTCCAGTCCCCAGACAGTGTCATGTCCACTCCCCAGACAGTGTCATGTCCACTCCCCAGACAGTGTCATGTCCAGTCCCCAGACAGTATCATGTCCAGTCCCAGACAGTGTCCCCAGACAGTGTCATGTCCAGTCCCCAGACAGTGTCATGTCCAGTCCCCAGACAGTGTCATGTCCACTCCCCCAGACAGTGTCATGTCCACTCCCCAGACAGTGTCATGTCCAGTCCCCAGACAGTGTCATGTCCACTCCCCAGACAGTGTCATGTCCAGTCCCCAGACAGTGTCATGTCCAGTCCCCAGACAGTGTCATGTCCAGTCCCCAGACAGTGTCATGTCCAGTCCCCAGACAGTGTCATGTCCAGTCCCCAGACAGTGTCATGTCCAGTCCCCAGACAGTGTCATGTCCAGTCCCCAGACAGTGTCATATCCAGTCTCAGACAGTGTCATGTCCAGTCCCCAGACAGTGTCATGTCCAGTCCCCAGACAGTGTCATAATCCAGTCCCCAGACAGTGTCATGTCCAGTCCCCAGACAGTGTCATGTCCACTCCCCAGACAGTGTCATGTCCACTCCCAGACAGTGTCATGTCCACATCCCAGACAGTGTCATGTCCACTCCCCAGACAGTGTCATGTCCACATCCCAGACAGTGTCATGTCCAGTCCCCAGACAGTGTCATGTCCACTCCCCAGACAGTGTCATGTCCACATCCCAGACAGTGTCATGTCCACTCCCCAGACAGTGTCATGTCCACTCCCCAGACAGTGTCATGTCCAGTCCCCAGACAGTGTCATGTCCACTCCCCAGACAGTGTCATGTCCAGTCCCCAGACAGTGTCATGTCCACTCCCCAGACAGTGTCATGTCCAGTCCCCAGACAGTGTCATGTCCAGTCTCCAGACAATGTCATGTCCAGTCCCCAGACAGTGTCATGTCCAGCCCCCAGACAGTGTCATGTCCACTCCCCAGACAGTGTCATGTCCACTCCCCAGACAGTGTCATGTCCAGTCACCAGACAGTGTCATGTCCAGTCCCCAGACAGTGTCCCCAGACATTGTCATGTCCAGTCCCCAGACAGTGTCATGTCCAGTCCCCAGACAGTGTCATGTCCAGTCCCCAGACCGTGTCATGTCCACAGTCCCCAGACAGTGTCATGTCCAGTCCCCAGACAGTATCATGTCCACTCCCCAGACAGTGTCATGTCCAGTCCCCAGACAGTGTCATGTCCACATCCCAGACAGTGTCATGTCCACATCCCAGACAGTGTCATGTCCACATCCCCAGACAGTGTCATGTCCAGTCCCCAGACAGTGTCCACTCCCCAGACAGTGTCATGTCCAGTCCCCAGACAGTGTCATGTCCACTCCCCAGACAGTGTCATGTCCAGTCCCCAGACAGTGTCATGTCCACCCCCAGACAGTGTCATGTCCACTCCCCAGACAGTGTCATGTCCACATCCCAGACAGTGTCAGTCCCCAGACAGTGTCATGTCCAGTCCCCAGACAGTGTCATGTCCACCCCAGACAGTGTCATGTCCAGTCCCCAGAGTGTCAGTCCACATCCCAGACAGTATCATGTCCAGTCCCCAGACAGTGTCATGTCCAGTCCCCAGACAGTGTCATGTCCAGTCCCCAGACAGTGTCATGTCCAGTCCCCAGACAGTGTCATGTCCAGTCCCCAGACAGTGTCATCCCCAGACAGTGTCACAGTCCCCAGACAGTGTCATGTCCACAGACAGTGTCCCAGACAGTGTCATGTCCAGTCCCCAGACAGTGTCATGTCCACTCCCCAGACAGTGTCATGTCCACATCCCAGACAGTGTCATGTCCAGTCCCCAGACAGTGTCATGTCCAGTCCCCAGACAGTGTCATGTCCAGTCCCCAGACAGTATCATGTCCACTCCCCAGACAGTGTCATGTCCAGTCCCCAGACAGTGTCATGTCCACTCCCAGACAGTGTCATGTCCACTCCCCAGACAGTGTCATGTCCAGTCCCCAGACAGTGTCATGTCCAGTCCCCAGACAGTGTCATGTCCAGTCCCCAGACAGTGTCATGTCCAGTCCCCAGACAGTGTCATGTCCACATCCCAGACAGTGTCATGTCCACTTCCCAGACAGTGTCGTGTCCAGTCCCCAGACAGTGTCATGTCCAGTCCCCAGACAGTGTCATGTCCAGTCCCCAGACAGTGTCATGTCCACTCCCCAGACAGTGTCATGTCCACTCCCCAGACAGTGTCATGTCCAGTCCCCAGACAGTGTCCCCAGACAGTGTCATGTCCAGTCCCCAGACAGTGTCATGTCCAGTCCCCAGACAGTGTCATGTCCACTCCCCAGACAGTGTCATGTCCACTCCCCAGACAGTGTCATGTCCAGTCCCCAGACAGTATCATGTCCAGTCCCCAGACAGTGTCCCCAGACAGTGTCATGTCCAGTCCCCAGACAGTGTCATGTCCAGTCCCCAGACAGTGTCATGTCCACTCCCCAGACAGTGTCATGTCCAGTCCCCAGACAGTGTCATGTCCAGTCCCCATACAGTGTCATGTCCAGTCCCCAGACAGTGTCATGTCCAGTCCCCAGACAGTGTCATGTCCAGTCCCCAGACAGTGTCATGTCCAGTCCCCAGACAGTGTCATGTCCAGTCCCCAGACAGTGTCATGTCCAGTCCCCAGACAGTGTCATGTCCACATCCCAGACAGTGTCATGTCCAGTCCCCAGACAGTGTCATGTCCACTCCCCAGACAGTGTCATGTCCAGTCCCCAGACAGTGTCATGTCCAGTCCCCAGACAGTGTCATGTCCACTCCCCAGACAGTGTCATGTCCAGTCCCCAGACAGTGTCATGTCCAGTCTCCAGACAATGTCATGTCCAGTCCCCAGACAGTGTCATGTCCAGTCCCCAGACAGTGTCATGTCCAGTCCCCAGACAGTGTCATGTCCAGTCCCCAGACCGTGTCATGTCCACTCCCCAGACAGTGTCATGTCCAGTCCCCAGACAGTGTCATGTCCACTCCCCAGACAGTGTCCCCAGACAGTGTCATGTCCAGTCCCCAGACAGTGTCATGTCCAGTCCCCAGACAGTGTCATGTCCAGTCCCCAGACAGTGTCATGTCCACTCCCCAGACAGTGTCATGTCCAGTCCCCAGACAGTGTCATGTCCACTCCCCAGACAGTGTCATGTCCAGTCCCCAGACAGTGTCATGTCCAGTCCCCAGACAGTGTCATGTCCACTCCCCAGACAGTGTCATGTCCACTCCCCAGACAGTATCATGTCCAGTCCCCAGACAGTGTCATGTCCAGTCCCCAGACAGTGTCATGTCCAGTCCCCAGACAGTGTCATGTCCACTCCCCAGACAGTGTCATGTCCACTCCCCAGACAGTGTCATGTCCACTCCCCAGACAGTGTCATGTCCAGTCCCCAGACAGTGTCATGTCCAGTCCCCAGACAGTGTCATGTCCACTCCCCAGACAGTGTCATGTCCAGTCCCCAGACAGTGTCATGTCCACATCCCAGACAGTGTCATGTCCAGTCCCCAGACATTTACATTTACATTTACATTTAAGTCATTTGGCAGACGCTCTTATCCAGAGCGACTTACAAATTGGTGAATTCACCTTATGACATCCAGTGGAACAGCCACTTTACAATAGTGCATCTAAATCATTTAAGGGGGGGTGAGAAGGATAACTTTATCCTATCCTAGGTATTCCTTAAAGAGGTGGGGTTTCAGGTGTCTCCGGAAGGTGGTGATTGACTCCGCTGTCCTGGCGTCGTGAGGGAGTTTGTTCCACCATTGGGGGGCCAGAGCAGCGAACAGTTTTGACTGGGCTGAGCGGGAACTGTACTTCCTCAGTGGTAGGGAGGCGAGCAGGCCAGAGGTGGATGAACGCAGTGCCCTTGTTTGGGTGTAGGGCCTGATCAGAGCCTGGAGGTACTGCGGTGCCGTTCCCCTCACAGCTCCGTAGGCAAGCACCATGGTCTTGTAGCGGATGCGAGCTTCAACTGGAAGCCAGTGGAGAGAGCAGAGGAGCGGGGTGACGTGAGAGAACTTGGGAAGGTTGAACACCAGACGGGCTGCGGCGTTCTGGATGAGTTGTAGGGGTTTAACGGCACAGGCAGGGAGCCCAGCCAACAGCGAGTTGCAGTAATCCAGACGGGAGATGACAAGTGCCTGGATTAGGACCTGCGCCGCTTCCTGTGTGAGGCAGGGTCGTACTCTGCGGATGTTGTAGAGCATGAACCTACAGGAACGGGCCACCGCCTTGATGTTAGTTGAGAACGACAGGGTGTTGTCCAGGATCACGCCAAGGTTCTTAGCGCTCTGGGAGGAGGACACAATGGAGTTGTCAACCGTGATGGCGAGATCATGGAACGGGCAGTCCTTCCCCGGGAGGAAGAGCAGCTCCGTCTTGCCGAGGTTCAGCTTGAGGTGGTGATCCGTCATCCACACTGATATGTCTGCCAGACATGCAGAGATGCGATTCACCACCTGGTCAGAAGGGGGAAAGAGAAGATTAATTGTGTGTCGTCTGCATAGCAATGATAGGAGAGACCATGTAAGGTTATGACAGAGCCAAGTGACTTGGTGTATAGCGAGAATAGGAGAGGGCCTAGAACAGAGCCCTGGGGGACACCAGTGGTGAGAGCGCGTGGCGTAGGAGACAGATTTCGCCACGCCACCTGGTAGGAGCGACCTGTCAGGTAGACGCAATCCAGCGTGGGCCGCGCCGGAGATGCCCAACTCGGAGAGGGTGGAGAGGAGGATCTGATGGTCACAGTATCGAAGGCAGCCGATAGGTCTAGAAGGATGAGAGCAGAGGAGAGAGAGTTAGCTTTAGCAGTGAGCGCCTCCGTGATACAGAGAAGAGCAGTCTCAGTTGTATGACTAGTCTTGAAACCTGACTGATTTGGATCAAGAAGGTCATTCTGAGAGAGATAGCGGGAGAGCTGGCCAAGGACGGCACGTTCAAGAGTTTTGGAGAGAAAAGAAAAAGGGATACTGGTCTGTAGTTGCTGACATCGGAGGGATCGAAAGTGTAGGTTTTTCTGAAGGGTGCAACTTCCCGCCTTCTTGAAGACGGAAGGGACGTAGCCGCGGTCAGGGATGAGTTGGATGGAGCAGGTGAGGTAAGGGAGAAGGTCTCCGGAAATGGTCTGAGAAGAGAGGAGGGGATAGGCTCAAGCGGGCAGGCTGTTGGGCGGCCGGCCGCTCACAAGAAGCAGATTTCATCTGAGAGAGAGGGGAGAAAGAGGTCAGAGCACAGGGTAGGGCAGTGTGAGCAGAACCAGCGGTGTCGTTTGACTTAGCAAACGAGGACGGATGTCGTCGACCTTCTTTTCAAAATGGTTGACGAAGTCATCTGCAGAGAGGGAGGAGGGGGGAGGGGGAGGAGGATTCAGGAGGGAGGGGAAGGTGGCAAAGAGCCTTAGGTTAGGGAGGCAGATGCTTGGAATTTAGAGTGGTAGAAAGTGGCTTTAGCAGCAGAGACAGAGGAGGAAAATGTAGAGAGGAGGGAGTGAAAGGGATGCCAGGGTCCGCAGGAGGCGAGTTTTCTTCCATTTCCGCTCGCTGCTCGGAGCCCTGTTCTAGAGTAAGGGGAGAAAGAGAGAATGACCACTTGGGAGAGATGAGGATCCCTGTGCCACCACCCCGCTGACCAGAAGCTCTCGGGGTGTGCGAGAACACGTGGGCGGACGAAGAGAGAGCAGAGGAGTAGCAGTGTTATCTGTGGTGATCCATGTTTCGTCAGTGCCAAGAAGTCGGAGGGACTGGAGGGAGGCATAGGCTGAGATGAACTCTGCCTTGTTGGCCGCAGATCGGGCAGTTCCAGAGTTACCGGAGACCTGGAAACTCCACGTGGGTCGGCGCGCTGGGACCACCAGATTAGGTGGCCGCGGCCACGCGGTGTGGGAGCGTTTGTATGGTCAGCAGAGGAGAGAACAGGGATAGATATACACATAGTTGACAGGCTACAGGAAGAGGCTACGCTAATGCAAAGGAGATTGAATGACAAGTGGACTACACGTCTCGAATGTTCAGAAAGTTAAGTTTACGTAGCAAGAATCTTATTGACTAAAATGATTGAAATAATACAGTACTGCTGGAGTAGGCCAGTTGGCAGTGGCTGCGTTGCTGACTTTTTAGGCTAGCTGGCAGTGGTTATGTTGTTGACACTACACTAATCAAGTCGTTCCGTTGAGTGAATAGTTTCTACAGTGCTGTTATTGGGGGCTAGCTGGCTAGCTAGCAGTGTTGATTACGTTACTACGTTAAAAGAACGACAATAGCTGGCTAGCTAACCTAGAAAATCGTTCTAGACTACACAATTGTCTATGATACAAAGACGGCTATGTAGCTAGCTAGCTACGATCAAACAAATCAAAACCGTTGTACTGTAATGAAGTGAAATGAAAATGTGATACTACCTGTGGAGCTGAGCGGAATGTAGACCAGGTTGTTGCCCTATTCTGGTAGACGTTGGCTAGCTGTTGGCTAGCTAGCTAGCAGTATCTCCTACGTTAAGGACGACAAATATTGGCTAGCTAACCTCGGTAAATTAAGATAATCACTCTAAGTCTACACACTCCCCTAAACTACACAATTATCTTGGATACGAAGACAGCAAAGACAACTATGTAGCTAGGTAACACTACACTAATCAAGTCGTTCAGTTGAGTGTAATAGTTTTTACAGTGCTGGTAGATCGGTACGTTTAGCTAGCTGCTGGGCAGATAGCAGTAGACTACGTTAGGACGACGAAATACAATAATTACGCAATTATCTTTGATACAAAGACGGCTATGTAGCTAGCTAAGGAGAGATTGCTAAGATTAGACAAATCAAACCGTTGTACCGTTGTACTATAATGAAATGTAATGAAAAGTTATACTACCTGCGGACCGAAGTGTAGATGCGACCGCTCGCTCCAACCCGGAACCGGAGATCTGACTGTAGATCTGTTTGTAGATCTGTTTGTAGATCTGTTTGTAGATCTGACTGTAGACCTGACTGTATATCTGTTTGTAGATCTGACTGGAGATCTGACTGTAGATCTGACTGTAGATCTGTTTGCAGATCTGACTGTAGATCTGAATGTAGATCTGTCTGTAGACCTGACTGTAGACCTGACTGTAAATCTGTTTGTAGATCTTTCTGTAGATCTGACTGTAGATCTGTCTGTAGATCTGAGGGTAGATATGTTTGTAGATCTGACTGTAGACTTGTCTGTAGATCTGACTGGAGATCTTTCTGTAGATCTGACTGTAGATCTGTTTGTAGATCTGACTGTAGATCTGACTGTAGATCTGTTTGTAGACCTGTCTGTATATCTGACTGTAGATCTGTTTGTAGATCTGTTTGTAGATCTGACTGAAGATCTGACTGTAGATCTGTCTGTAGATCTGACTGTAGACCTGTCGGTAGACCTGTCTGTAGACCTGACTGTAGATCTGACTGCAGATCTGTTTGTAGATCTGTTTCTAGATCTGTTTGTAGATCTGTCTGTAGACCTGTCTTTAGATCTGTTTGTAGATCTGAATGTAGACCTGACTGTAGATCTGACTGTATATCTGTATGTAGATCTGACTGTAGATCTGACTGTAGATCTGTTTGTAGACCTGTCTGTATATCTGACTGTAGATCTGTTTGTAGATCTGTTTGTAGTTCTGACTGAAGATCTGACTGTAGATCTGTCTGTAGATCTGACTGTAGACCTGTCGGTAGACCTGTCTGTAGACCTGACTGTAGATCTGACTGTAGATCTGTTTGTAGATCTGTTTGTAGATCTGACTGTATATCTGTTTGTAGATCTGTTTGTAGATCTGACTGTATATCTGTTTGTAGACCTGTCTGTATATCTGACTGTAGATCTGTCTGTAGATCTGACTGTAGATCTGACTGTAGATCTGACTGTAGATCTGTTTGTAGACCTGTCTGTAGATCTGACTGTAGATCTGAATCTAGATCTGACTTTAGATCTGTCTCTAGCATTGTCTGTAGATTTGACTGTAGATGCGTGTGTATATCTGTCTGTAGATCTGTCTGTAGATCTCTGTAGATCTGACTGTAGATTGTCTGTAGACATGGGTGTAGATCTGTCTGTAGACCTGTTTGTAGATCTGTCTGTAGACCTGTCTTTAGATCTGTTTGTAGATCTGACTGTAGACCTGACTGTATATCTGTTTGTAGATCTGTTTTTGGATCTGACTGGAGATCTGACTGTAGATCTGACTGTAGTTCTGACTGTAGATCTGTTTGTAGACCTGTCTGTATATCTGACTGTAGATCTGTTTGTAGATCTGTTTGTAGATCTGTTTGTAGACCTGTCTGTATATCTGACTGTAGATCTGTTTGTAGATCTGTTTCTAGATCTGTTTGTAGATCTGTCTGTAGACCTGTCTTTAGATCTGTTTGTAGATCTGACTGTAGACCTGACTGTAGATCTGACTGTAGATCTGACTGTAGATCTGTTTGTAGATCTGACTGTATATCTGTTTGTAGATCTGAATGTAGATTGTCTGTAGACATGGGTATAGATCTGTCTGTAGACCTGTTTGTAGATCTGTCTGTAGACCTGTCTTTAGATCTGTTTGTAGATCTGACTGTAGACCTGACTGTATATCTGTTTGTATATCTGTTTGTAGATCTGAATGGAGATCTGACTGTAGATCTGACTGTAGTTCTGACTGTAGATCTTTTTGTAGATCTGACTGTAGATCTGACTGCAGATCGGTTTGTAGATCTGACTGAAGATCTGACTGTAGATCGGTTTGTAGATCTGACTGTAGATCTGTTTGAGACCTGACTGAAGATCTGACTGTAGATCTGTTTGTAGACCTGACTGTAGATCTGACTGTAGATCTGTTTGTAGACCTGACTGTAGATCTGACTGTAGATCTGTTTGTAGACCTGACTGTAGATCTGACTGTAGATCGGTTTGTAGATCTGACTGAAGATCTGACTGTAGATCTGTTTGTAGATCTGACTGAAGATCTGACTGTAGATCTTTTTGTAGACCTGTCTGTATATCTGACTGTAGATCTGTTTGTAGATCTGACTGAAGATCTGACTGTAGATCTGTATGGAGATCTGTTTGTAGATCTGACTGTAGATCTGACTGTAGATCTGTCTGTAGATCTGACTGTAGATATGTTTGTAGATCTGACTGTAGACATGTCTGTAGATCTGACTGTAGATCTGTCTGTAGATCTGTCTGTAGATCTGATTGTAGATCTGTTTGTAGATCTGTTTGTAGATCTGTCTGTAGACCTGTCTTTAGATCTGTTTGTAGATCTGAGTGTAGACCTGACTGTATATCTGTTGGTATATCTGTTTGTAGATCTGTTTGTAGATCTGCCTACCCATGTCAGAGACGCAAACTCGGTCTCAACCTTTAAGTCTTTACTGAAGACTCATCTCTTCAGTGGGTCATATGATTGAGTGTAGTCTGGCCCAGGAGTGGGAAGGTGAACGGAAAGGCTCTGGAGCAACGAACCACCCTTGCTGTCTCTGCCTGGCCGGTTCCCCTCTTTCCACTGGGATTCTCTGCCTCTAACCCTATTACAGGGGCTGAGTCACTGGCTTGCTGGGGCTCTCTCATGCCGTCCCTGGAGGGGGTGCGTCACCTGAGTGGGTTGATTCACTGATGTGGTCATCCTGTTCTAGGTTGGCGCCCCTTGTGTTATGCCGTGGCGGAGATCTTTGCGGGCTATACTCAGCTTTGTCTCAGGATGGTAAGTTGGTGGTTGAAGATATCCCTCCAGTGGTGTGGGGGCTGTGCTTTGGCAAAGTGGGTGGGGTTATATCCTTCCTGTTTGGCCCTGTCCGGGGGTGTCCTCGGGTGGGGCCACAGTGTCTCCTGACCCCTCCTGTCTCAGCCTCCAGTATTTATGCTGCAGTAGTTTATGTGTCGGGGGCTGGGGTCAGTTTGTTATATCTGGAGTACTTCTCCTGTCCACCTCGGTGTCCTGTGTGAATCTAAGTGTGCGTCTCTAATTCTCTCCTTCTCTCTCTCGGAGGACCTGAGCCCTAGGACCATGCCCCAGGACTACCTGACATGATGACTCCTTGCTGTCCCCAGTCCACCTGGCCGTGCTGCTGCTCCAGTTTCAACTGACCTGAGCCCTAGGACCATGCCCCAGGACTACTTGACATGATGACTCCTTGCTGTCCCCAGTCCACCTGGCCGTGCTGCTGCTCCAGTTTCAACTGTTCTGCCTTATTATTATTCGACCATGCTGGTCATTTATGAACATTTGAACATCTTGGCCATGTTCTGTTATACTCCTACCCGGCACAGCCAGAAGAGGACCACACCACAGCCTGGTTCCTCTCTAGGTTTCTTCCTAGGTTTTGGCTTAGAGTTTTTCCTAGCCACCGTGTTTCTACACCTGCATTGCTTGCTGTTTGGGGTTTTAGGCTGGGTTTCTGTACAGCACTTTGAGATATCAGCTGATGTACGAAGGGCTATATAAATAAATTTGATTTGATTTGATTTGATTTGATTTGATTTGATCTGACTGTAGATCTGACTGTAGATCTGTCTGTAGATCTGAATGAATATCTGTTTGTAGATCTGTTTGTAGATCTGTCTGTAGATCTGACTGTAGATCTGTGTGGAGATCTGTCTGTAGACCTGACTGTAGATCTGTCTGTAGATCTGAGGGTAGATATGTTTGTAGATCTGACTGTAGACCTGACTGTAGATCTGACTGTAGATCTGTTTGTAGATCTGTTTGTAGATCTATCTGTAGACCTGTCTTTAGATCCGTTTGTAGATCTGACTGTAGACCTGACTGTAGATGTGTTTGTAGATCTGTTTGTAGATCTGACTGACTGGAGATCTGACTGTAGATCTGACTGTTGATCTGTTTGTAGATCTGTTTGTAGATCTATCTGTAGACCTGTCTTTAGATCTGTTTGTAGATCTGACTGTAGACCTGACTGTAGATCTGACTGTAGATCTGTTTGTAGATCTAGATCTGACTGTAGATCTGTAGATCTGACTGTAGACTCGTCTGTAGATCTTTAGATCTGTTTGTAGATCTGACTGAAGATCTGACTGTAGATCTGACTGTAGATCTGACTGTAGACCTGTCTGTAGATCTGACTGTAGATCTGTTTGTAGATCTGACTGAAGATCTGACTGTAGATCTGTTAGAACTGTCAGATCTGACTGTAGAACTGACTGTATATCTGTAGATCTGAACTGTAGATTTGTTTTTTGGTCTGGATGTAGATCTGTTTGTCGATCTGTTTGTAGATCTGTCTGTAGATCTGACTGAAGATCTGAATCTAGATCTGACTTTAGATCTGTCTCTAGCATTGTCTGTAGATTTGATCTGTCTGTAGATGTCTGTAGATCTGTCTGTAGATCTCTGTAGATCTGACTGTAGATCAGTCTGTAGATCTGTCTCTAGCTCTGACTATATCTGACTGTAGATCTTTCTGTATATCTGACTAGATCTGTCTTTAGTTTTGTCTTTAGATCTGTCTGTAGATCTGTCTCAGAACTTTGTCAGTAGATCTGTCTGTAGATCTGATTGTTTATATGTCTGTAGAACTGACTGTAGATCTGTCTGTAGATCTAGATATGTTTGTAGTTCTGTTTGTAGATCTGACTGTAGATCTTTATCTCTGTAGATCTGTCTGTAGAACTGACTGTAGATCTGTCTGTAGATCTATATCTGACTGTAGATCTGTATATCTGACTAGATCTGTCTTTAGTTTCCTTGTCTGTAGATCTGTCTGTAGATCTGTCTCGAACTGTAGATCTGTCTGTAGATCTGATCTGTCTGTAGATCTGATATTTGTAGTGTCTGTAGAACTTGTAGATCTGTCTGTAGATCTGACTGTAGATATGTTTGTAGTTCTGTTTGTAGATCTGACTGTAGATCTGACTGTAAATCTGACTGTAGATCTGTTTGTAGATATGTTTTGAGGTCTGTCTGTAGATCTGACTGTAGATCTGTCTGTAGATCTTGACTGTAGATCTGTCTTTAGATCTGACTGTAGATCTGACTGTAGATCTGTCTGTAGATCTGACTGTAGATATGTTTGTAGTTCTGTTTGTAGATCTGACTGTAGATCTGACTGTAAATCTGACTGTAATCTGTTTGAGTTCTGATCTGTCTGTAGATCTGTAGATCTGTTTGTAGATCTGACTGTAGATCTGACTGTAAATCTGACTGTAGATCTGTTTGTGATATGTTTTGAGGTCTGTCTGTAGATTGACTGTAGATCTGTTTGTAGATCTGACTGTAGATCTGTTGATCTGATTGTAGACCTGTCTGTAGCTCTGATTGTAGACCTGTCTGACTTAGATCTGTTTGTAGATGTATATCTGACTGTAGATCTGTTTGTAGATCTGTCTGTAGACCCTGATATGTTTGTAGATGACTGATCTGACTGTAGATCTGACTGTAAATCTGACTAGACTGTAGATCTGTTTGAGGTCTGTCTGTAGATCTGACTAGAAGATCTTGACTGTAGATCTGTCTGTAGATCTGAGGGTAGATCTGTCTGTATATCTGACTGTAGACTGTTTGTAGAGGTATATCTGACTGTAGATCTGTTTGTAGATCTGTCTGTAGACCTGTCTTTAGATATGTTTGTAGATCTGACTGTAGATCTGTTTGTTGATCTGACTGTAGATCTGACTGTAGACCTGTGTAGTGGCTTCCTTTTGTCTTTACCATAGCCACTGCCCAAGCCTGAAGCGGGGCTGTTTGGTAATGACAGTCCACACTCAAGGTTTCCAAACGGCCAAACATTCGATGACATCCAGGGATATGATGCAACAAAAATGTTTATTCTTCTTATATCTAACAAATAAATTATTCTCCAATCAACTTAAAGCATAGAATACTTGATATGGAAAATACATATTATGTCTGTATACTATATCGCTCCCGCACCTAGCAAGGACTCCCTCCCGAAGCCCAACTTCCTGCCTTATCCTAACACACTTACCACAATACAATGAATAGGCAAGAGGGGGGCCTAAAACTGAGTTACACTAACAACACTAACAACAAATGAATATATCTCAATCAGGTAAATAAAAATCATAAAGGTACGTACCTATTATTTCATCATTTACATTAATATTTAATATATTTACACAAATATACACAGAGCTCCATATGTTCGGTCTTTTATACAAATATGTCCAAATCGGCTCTAACAATCTGTCTGTAGACCTGACTGTAGATCTGTATGAAGAACTGACTATAGATCTGTCTGTAGATCTGTATGTAGATCTGACTATAGATCTGTTTGTAGAACTGACTGTAGATCTGTCTGTAGATTTGTCTGTAGACCTGACTGTATATCTGTTTGTAGATCTGACTGTAGATCTGTCTGTAGATCTAACTGTTGAGCTGTCTTTATGTCTCTCTGTAGATCTGTATGTCGATCTGACTGTAGCTCTGACTGTATATCTGTCTGTAGATCTGACTGTAGATCTGTTTGTAGATCTGACTGTAGACGTGGGTGTATATCTGAATGTAGATCTGTCTGTAGCTCTGACTGTTGATCTGACTGTTGATCTGACTGTAGATCTGTTTGTAGATCTGACTGTAGATCTGTCTGTAGCTCTGACTGTAGCTCTGACTGTAGATCTGTCTGTAGATCTGTGAATCTAAGATGATATGAATGTCTGTAATGGTTTTCTTGTGGTGAAGGAGAGGCGGACCAAAACGCAGCGTGGTGGTTATTCATGGTTCTTTAATATAGACACTATACATGAATAAACTAACTGAACAAGAAATGAAAAAAACAGCCCTATCTGGTGCAAACACAGAGACAGGAACAATCACCCACAAACACACAGTGAAACCCAGGCTGTTTGGTATGATTCTCAATCAGAGACAACTAATGACACCTGCCTCTGATTGAGAACCATACTAGGCCGAAACATAGAAATACCCAAATCATAGAAAAACAAACATAGACTGCCCACCCCAACTCACGCCCTGACCATACTAAATAATGACAAAACAAAGGAAATAAAGGTCAGAACATGACAATGTCTTTTACTAGCCGATGTCTTCCTGATATTGGAGAGACGCTTGTAATAATTCCCAACTCTTGGCTTTCAGAGAAGATATCAATTAATAAAAGACATTTCTATTGTCCTAGAGTGATTGATTTCCTCTGTCAGCAGCATAATCATATAGCATATAGACATACAGGGCGCACACACGCACGAGTGCACACATACAACTGTGTGAACGCACACGCACACATGCACACACACACACACACACACACACACACACACACACACGCAGACACAGACAGAATATTTCTTTACAGATACAGAAACCGTGATATCAAACGAACGCGGAGAAGAATCGGTGTAGAGACGAGGGAATAAACATACCCTCAGCGTCTCAAAGCAGAAAGCCTTGGTAACAAAACAACATACAGAAGTAGAGGACATTTAAAAATGATTTACAATGGCCATCAAAGCAGCATGTTCCGCTCTCTCTCTTTCTGTCTTTCTGTCTGTCTTCCTTAATTTCCTCCCCCTCCTCCTTCCTCCTCCTCTTCCTCTTCCTTCCCCTCCCCTCCCTCTCCCTCCTCCTCATCCCTCCCTCCTCCCCTCCTTCCCTCCCCCATTTTTCCTTTTTCTTCCTCCCCCTTTCTCCTTCCTCCTCTCCCCCTTTTCCTCTTTCCTCTCCCTCCCCCTTTCTCCTCTCCCTTCTCCCCCTTTCTCCTCCCTTCCACTCCCCTTTTTCTCTCCCCTCCCCTCCCTCCTCCTTTTCTCCTCTCCCCTCTCCCCTTTCTACTCCTCCCCTCCTTCCCTTCCCTCCTCCTCTCCCTCCTCCTTCCCTCTCCTCTCCTCTTCCTCCCTCTCCCTCCTCCTCTCCTCTCCTCTCCTCCTCTCCTCTCCCCTGCTCTTGTCCCCTCCTCCCTCTATACTTTCTTCCTCCCTCTCCTCTCCTCTCCTCCCCTCCTCCCTCCTCCCCATTTTCCTCTCCTCTTTTTCTCCCCCTCCTCCTCCCATTTTCTCCTCTCCCCTTTTCTCCCCTCCTCTCCCCTTCTCTCCTCTCCACTCTCCCCTTTCCTTCTCCTCCCCTCCCCTCTCCCCTCCCCCCTCCCCTTTTCTCCTCTCCCCTTTCTCCTCTCCTCTCCTCTCCCCTTTTCTCCTCCTCTCCCCTTTTCTCCTCTCCCTCTCCCCTTTTCTGCTCCCCTCCACCCCCCTTCTCCTCTCTCCCCTCCCCCTCCTCCTCTACTCTCTTCTCCTCCCCTCCTTCCCTTCCCTCTCCCTCCTCCTCCTCCCTCCTCTCCTCTCCTCTCCTCTCCCCCTGTCTTGTCCCCTCCTCTCCTCATACCCTTTCTTCTCCTCTCCCCTTCTCTCTTCTCCTCCTCCCTCCCCTCTCCTCTCCCCTTTTCTCCTCTCCTCTCCCATTTTCTCCTCTCCCCTTTTCTCCCCTCCTCTCCCCTTCTCTCCTCTCATCCCCTCCCCCTCTCCCATTTTCTCCTCTCCCCTTTCTCCCTCCTCTCCCCTTCTCTCCTCTCCCTCTCCTCTCCCCTTTCTCCTCCTCCCCTTTTCTCCTCTCCTCTCCCTTTTCTCCTCTCCTCTCCCCCTTTTCTCCTCTCCACTTCTTCTCTCCTCTCCTCCCCTCTCATTTCCTCTTCTCTCCCTTTTCTCCCTTTTCTCCTCTCCCCCTCTCCTCTCTTCTCCCCTTCTCTCCTCTCCTCCCCTCTCATTTCCTCTCTGTTCTCCCCTTCTCTCCTCTCATCTCCCCTTCATTCCCCTTTCTCTCCTCTCCCTGCTCTCCTCTCCCTGCTCTCCTCTCTTCTCCTCTGACCTTTTCCATTTCTACTGGCTGAAATGAAATGTTCAATTAAAGAATCAGAGAAATGTCAGTGCTTGGCGCTCCATTCATTCATTCATTACCGCTTTAGTCCTGTCATAGTGAGGCATGATGAGGCCCTTTCTTTCTCCTCGGGTTCTGTCCCAAATGGCACCTCGTTCCTTTAAGTAAAGTGCACTACTTTAGACCAGGACCCTATAGATCTCTGGTCAACAGTCGTTCACTGTGTACGGAATAGAGTGCCGTTTAACCCGTATTTACTGTAATTATGTGTTACAGGTAATAGAGATAATACAGATAACGCTGGCGCTTCAATCTAATTTTACATAACAACAAACAAAAAATCCCCATCAAAATGTGAGAAAAAAAAACAGAGATCTGAATTATTTCCTCATTGCTGTAGACCATATCTATTGGTTATATAGATATATAGGATATACAGTACAGTGCAAAAGGTTTTAGGCTGGTGTGGTTTCATGCTGTAAAGTAAGAATGATTTCAGAAATAGACATGTTAATAGATTATATTTATCAATTAACAAAATGCACAATGAGTGAATAGAAGAAAAATCTACAATAATTGGTTTTCACCCTTTGCATTAAATACAGCATCAATTCGTCTAGGTCCACTCGCACAAAGTCAGGGATTTTGTAAGGCAAATAGTCAAGGTGTATGATTAAACAATTATACCAAACAGGTGCTACTTTTCATCATTTCATTAAATAGGTTGAAACACAAAATCATGAACTGAAACAGAAACAGCTGTGTAGGAGGAATTACAACTGGGTGAGGGAACAGCCAAACTCAGCTAACAAGGTGAAGACAGTTCACTGTCAAAAGTCAATACACCGTGGCAAGACTGAGCACAGAAGCAAGACAGAAGGTATTTATAATGCATCAGCAAGGTCTCTCCCAGGCAGACATGTCAAGGCAGACGGGGGTTTGAAGACACATGAAAGACACATCATGTTTACTTCTTTCACAACCAGAAGATGTCCAGCAGTGCCATCAGCTCAGAATTGGCAGAAAACTGTGGTACCCAGTACACCCATCTACTGTCCGGAGAAGTCTGGTCAGAAGTTGGCTTCATGCAAGACTCGCGTCCCAAAAAAAAAACATATCTCCGATGTGAAGACAAGGCCAAGTGCCTCAACTATGCACGAAAACACAGGGACTGAGGTGCAGAAAAATGGCAGCAGGTGCTCTAGACTGATAGTTAACATTTGAAACATTTGGCTGCAGCAGAAAGCAGTTTGTTAGCCGAAGGACTGGAGAAGGGATGGAACCTTCGCCACAGGGCTGGAGAAGGGCTGGAGAAGAGCTGGAGAAGAGCTGGAGAAGGGCTGGAGAAGGGCTGGAACCTTCGCCACAGGACTGGAGAAGGGCTGGAACCTTTGCCGAAGGGCTGGAGAAGGGGCTGGAAACTTCGCCGAAGGGCTGGAGAAGGGCTGGAAACTTCGCAAAGTGCTGGAGAAGGGCTGGAACCTTCGCCGAAGGGCTGGAGAAGGGCTGGAACCGCCGAAGGGCTGAGAAGCGCTGGAGAAGGGTTGGAACCTTCGCCACAGGGCTGTAGAAGGGCTGGAACCTTCACCAAAGGACTGGAGAAGGGCTGGAACCAGGGCTGAGAAGGGCACCACAGGGCTGGAGAAGGGCTGGAACCTTCGCCACAGGGCTGGAGACGAGCTGGTACCTTCCCCACAGGGCTGGAGAAGGGCTGGAACCTTCTACAAAGGGCTGGAGAAGGGCTGGAACCTTCCCCACAGGGCTGGAGAAGGGCTGGAAACGTCGCCACAGGGCTGGAGATGGGCTGGAACCTTCGCCACAGGGCTGGAGAAGGGCTGGAACCTTCGCCACAGGGCTGGAGAAGGGCTGGAACACAAATGACTGTCTGCAGGCATCAGTGAAGTATGGTGGAGGTTCCTTGCAAGTTTTGGGCTGCCTTTCTGCAAATGGAGTTGGGGATTTGTTCAGAATGAATTATCTCCTTGTCACGTTCTGACCCTAGTTATTGTGTTAATTGTTTGTTTTAGTTGGTCAGGACGTGAGTTGGGTGGGCATTCTATGTTTTGTGTGTCTAGGTTGTTTTTCTGTGTTCGGCCTAGTATGGTTCTCATTGTCGTTAGTTGTCTCAGATTGAGAATCATACTTGTTAGCCTGGGTTTCACTGTTGTTTTGTGGGTGATTGTTTCTTGTCTTTGTGTCTATGCACCAGACGGTACTGTTTTAGTTTTCGTTATTCATGTTACGTTCATTGTTTTGTATGTTCAGTTTATGTGTTTAATAAAAAATTGGAAACTTACCATGCCGCATATTGGTCCTCCGAAGAGGAGGACGAAAACCTGTACACTCCTCATTGCTGAAAAGTACAGACAAATACTTATCCATCACGCAATACTATTAGGGAGGCATCTGACAGGCCCCAAATGTATTCTGCTACATGACAACGACCCCAAACATACATTAAGAACTATATTCAGCAAAAAGAAGAACAAAGAGTCCTGGAAGTGATGGTATGGCCCTGATCTCAACATCATGGGAGTCTGTCTGGGATTACATGAAGAGGGAGAAGCATCTGAGGCTGCCTAAATCCACAGAGGAACTATGGTTAGTTCTCCAAGATTTTTGGGCCAACCTGCAGATTTCCTTCAAAACCGGTATGCAAGTGTACCTTGAAGAATTGATGCTGTATTTAATGCAAAGGGTGGTCACACCAATTATGGATTTGATGTAGATTTTTCTTCTGTTCACTCACTTTGCATTTTTATCACTGATGAATACATCTACATCTATAGGCAATATCTATATCTACAGGATATGTCTATATATTTGGTCTATATCTATAGGCTATATCTATATCTATAGGCTGTACCTATATCAATAGGCTATATCTATATCTATAGGCAATATCTACATCTATCGGGAATATCTATATCTACAGGATAAATCTATATACAATATATAGTCTATATCTATATCTATAGGATATATATATATATATATATATATATATATATATATCTATATATATATATATATATATATGCTATATCTGGGTATATCTATATATATCTATATATATATATATGTATATGTATATATGTATATATATATATATATATTATATATATATATATATATATATATATATATATATATATATATATATATATATATATATATATATATATATTTGTTATATCTTTAGGCTATATCTATATCTCTAGGATATATCTATAGGCTACATCTATATGTATAGGCTTTATATCTATATATAGCGGCTATATCTATATCTATAAGATATATATATCTATATCTAAAGGCTATATCTATAAGATATATATCTATATCTAGCGGCTATATCTATATCTAAAGGCTATATCTATATCTATAAGATATATATATATATCTAAAGGCTATATCTATATCTAAAGGCTATATCTATATCTATAAGATATATAACTATATCTAAAGGCATATATCTATATCTATAAGATATATATCTATATCTAAAGGCTATATCTATAGGCTATATATCTACACTACCATTCAATAGTTTGGGGTCACTTAGAAATGTTAATGTTTTTGAAAGAAAAGCAATTTTTTTGTCCATTAAAATAACATACATTTAATCAGAAATACAGTGTCGACATTGTTAAATGACTGTTGTAGCTGGAAACGGCAGATTTTTAATGGAATATCTATATAGGCGTACAGAGGCCCATTATCAGCAACCATCACTCCTGTGTTACAATGGCCCGCTAGATAACCCTTCTGCAATTACGTTAGCACAGCTGAAAACTGTTGTCCTGTTAAAGAAGCTATAAAACTGGCCTTCTATAGACTATTTGAGTATCTGGAGGGCTTGATTACAGGCTCAAAATTGCCAGAAACAAAGACCTTTCTTCTGAAAGTTGTCAATCTATTCTTGATTTCATGAATTTGTTATTCAATGTGTTTCTACAGTGTGGGCTTTCATTTTTCTATATATCTTTTGAAAGCTAAAGGTGTCTTAAAATTCCAAATCAAATAGCAGAATGATCATTAGTATGACCTTCTTAAAACAATTCCATATGTTAGCTTTGTATCCCCCTCCCCCAATGTCGTAGACTCTCATTTTCAGATAATGCAGAAAATGCAGATTATGCAGCTAAAACAAGAATTGAAATAAAATGAGAAAGAGAGAGAGAGGTCAAAGCTAAAGCTCTGAGAGAGATATGAAACACAGTGACATGCTTTAGAAATTCTAGCGTTCCAGCATGCCACCTCAAAGCTCTAGAACTCTGCAGTGGAAACAGTCGACTCATCAGAGTGATCAACCAACCAGATGGATACATTTGAAATTCAAACAATTCTAAAAATACGTTGCTTTGCGTCACTCGCTTCTCTCCTGGGCTCAGAATCAGACGATGGACCCATCTACATAGACGATGTTATGTACAGCCCCAGCTTGCCTCGCAGGAGCAGAGCAGAGATATTTAAGGTGGTCTGTTGTGTTACAGTAACAACAAAAAAACACTACCACGTGGGTAGATGTACTAGAATAAAGAAGTAAGCTGACTTTTCAGGGAAAGAAGAGCTGTGGTTCAATGTGCACTTGAATTCAGTGCAGAAAATAATTTTCTTCTGATTTCACAAACAGTATTAGTCCAAGGCTTGGACCCACCGACTCATTCTAGTGTTTTTCTGTAGGCTCTCATCAAGGCAAAGGGTGGCTACTCTAAAGAATCTACAATATAAAATAGATTTTGATTTGTGTAACAATTTTTTTGGTTACGATGTGATTCCTGAGTGTTATTTCATAGTTTTGTCTTCACTGTTATTCTAGAATGTATAAATAAATAAAGAAACGTTTGATATATCAAATCAGACCTTGTTTGAAGTGCATTTAACTTTTTATTTGATTTAGCGCTATACTTTAACTTAGATTGTTTATTGAGATGGAGATGTGAATCCAACATATCGATCATTAATTTGTAGACAAACTGGATATTGAATTGTCGAGGGGGGGGGAAACGGGGTGAGGGGATGTGGGGAAGACAGGATGAGGGGAAGAGGAAAAGAGGTCAAGAGGGATAGAGGAGAAGAGGAGAAGAGGAGAAGAGGAGAATAGTGGATGAGGGGAAGAGTGGAAGAGGAGAAGAGGAGAAGAGGAGAATAGTGGATGAGGGGAAGAGGGGAAGAGTGGAAGAGGAGAAGAGGGGAAGAGGAGAAGAGGAGAATAGTGGATGAGGGGAAGAGGGGAAGCCTGAAGAGGAGAAGAGGGGAAGAGAAGAAGAGGAGAATAGTGGATGAGGGGAAGAGGGGAAGAGTGGAAGAGGAGAAGAGGGGAAGAGGAGAAGAGGAGAATAGGGGATGAGGGGAAGAGGGGAAGAGTGGAAGAGGAGAAGAGGGGAAGAGGAGAAGAGGAGAATAGTGGATGAGGGGAAGAGGGGAAGAGTGGAAGAGGAGAAGAGGGGAAGAGGAGAAGAGGAGAATAGTGGATGAGGGGAAGAGGGGAAGAGTGGAAGAGGAGAAGAGGGGAAGAGGAGAAGAGGAGAAGCGGAGAAGAGGGGGAGAGGGGAAGAGGAGAAGATAAGAAGAGGAGAAGAGGGGAAGAGGGGAAGAGGAGAAGAGGAGAAGAGGAGAATAGTGGATGAGGGGAAGAGTGGAAGAGGGGAAGAGGAGAAGAAGGGAAGAGGGGAAGAGTGGAAGAGGGGAAGAGGAGAAGAGGGGAAGCGGGGAAGAGGAGAAGAGGGAAAGTGGATGAGGAAGAGGAAGAGGGAAGAGGAGAAGAGGGGAAGAGGCGAAGAGGAGAAGCGGAGAAGAGGGGATGAGGGGATGAGGAGAATAGGGAAGAGGGGAAGAGGAGAAGATGAGAAGAGGAGAAGAAGGGGAAGAGGGAAGAGGAGAAGAGATAGAGGAGAAGAAGGGAAGAGGGAGAGGAGAATAGTGGATGGGGGGAAGAGTGGAAGAGGGAAGAGGAGAAGAGGAAGAACTAAGAGGTAACGGAGTAAAGGGGATCTTTGAGGAAATAGGGGAAAGAGGGAAAGAGGAGAAGATGAGAAGAGGAGAAGAGGGGAAGAGGGGAAAGAGGGAATATTAATATTTAAGAAGGGAAGAGGAGGAGGAGAAGAGAGGTGGGAAAAATAGGGGGGAAAGAAGAGGAGAAGAGGGGAAGAGGAGAAAGGGGAAAGGGAAGAGGAGAAAGATGGGGATGGGGAGAATAGGGGAAGAGGGGAAGAGGAGAAGATGAGAAGATCTTACACCAACAGGAGAAGAGGGGAAGAGGAGAAGAGGAGAAGAATCAAATCAGAGGAGAAGTTTGAAGTGCATTTAACTTTATTTGATTTAGGGAAGACTTTAGATGAGAAGAGGAGAAGAGGAGAGATGGAGAGGGGAAGGACCATAGGAGATCATTAATTTGTAGACAAAGGGGAGGGGGGAAGGAGAAGATGAGAAGGGGGAAAGGGGAAGAGGAGATAGGGGAAGAAGGGAAAGAGAAAGAGATAGGGGAAGAGGGGGAAGAGGAGAAGAGGAGGAGGGATCAGGATGAGGAGATAGAGGGGAAGAGGGGAAGAGAAGAGGAGAAGAGGAGAAGAGGGAAGAGGAGAAGAGGAGAAGGGGAAGAGGGGAAGATGAGAAGAGGGGAAGAGGAGAAGAGGAAGAGGGAAGAGGAGAAGAGGAGAAGAGGAGAAGAGAGATGAGGGGAGACGAGGAGAAGAGGGAGAGGAGAAGAGGGGAAGAGGAGAAGAGGAGAATAGTGGATGAGGGGGAAGAGGGGAAGAGTGGAAGAGGAGAGGGAAGAGAAGAAGAGGAGAAGTGGATGAGGGGAAGAGGGGAAGAGTGGAAGAGGAGAAGAGGGAAGAGGAGAAGAGGAGAAAGTGGATGAGGGGAAGAGGGGAAGAGTGGAAAGAGGAGAAAGAGGGAAAGAGGAGAAGAGAGAATAGTGGATGAGGGGAAGAGGGAAGAGTGGAAGAGGAGAAGAGGGGAAGAGGAGAAGAGGAGAATAGTGGATGAGGGGAAGAGGGAAGAGTGGAAGAGGAGAAGAGGGGAAGAGGGGAAGAGGAGAAGCGGAGAAGAGGGGGAAGAGGGGAAGAGGAGAAGAGAGAAGAGGAGAAGAGGAAGAGGAGGAGAAGAGGAGAAGAGGAGAGTGGATGAGGGGAAGAGGGGGAAGAGGAGAAGAAGGGAAGAGGGGGAAGAGGAAGAGGGGGAAGAGGAGAAGAGGAGAAGAGGAGAAGAGGAGAATAGGGATGAGGAGAGGCGAAGAGGAGAAGCGGAGAAGAGGAGAAGAGGAGATAGAGGAGAAGAGAGGGAAGAGGGGAAGAGGGGAAGAGGAGAAGAGGAGAGAAGGGAAGAGGAGAAGAGGAGAAGAGTGGATGAGGGGAAGGGAAGAGGGGAAGAGGAGAAGAGGGGGAGGAGAGGAGAAGCTTGAGAAGAGGGATGAGGGGATGAGGAGAATAGGGGAAGAGGGAAAGAGGAGAAGATGAGAAGAGGAGAAGAGGGAAGAGGGAAGGAGAAGGGAGAGGAGGAGGGAAGAGGAGAAGAGGAGAAGAAGATGGAAGAGGAGAAGAGGAGAAGAGGAGAAGAGGGATAGAAGAGGAGAAGAGGAGAAGAGGAGAATAGGGGCAAGAGAGGGAAGAGGAGAAGAGGAGAAGAGGAGAAGAGGGGATGAGGAGACGAGGAGAAGAGGGATAGAGGAGAAGAGGGGGAAGAGGGGAAGGGGATGAGGAGAAGATGGGATGGAGGAGAAGAGGAGAGGAGAGTGAGGAAGAGGAGAAGGGGAAGAGGAGAAGAGGGGAAGAGGGAAGAGGAGAAGAAGGGATGAGGAGAAGAGGAAGAAGAGGGGGATGAGGAGAGGGAGAGGAGAAGAGGGGAAGAGGAGAAGGAGAAGAGGAGAAGGGAGAAGAGGAGGAGGGGAAGAGGAGAAAGGAGGGGAATGGGAAGAGGAGAGAGAGGGGAAGAGGGGAAGAGAGAAGATGAGAAGAGGGGAAGAGGGGAAGGAGAATAGGGGAGAAGAGAAGAGGATATAGGGGAAGAGGGGAAGGGGGATAGAGAATAGGGGAAGAGGGAAGAGTGAAGAGGAGAGGAGGGATGAGGGGAAGAGGAGAAGAGGGGGAAGAGGAGAATAGGGCAGAGGGGAAGAGGGAAGAGAGAAGAGGGGAGGAGAAGAGGGAAGAGGAGAAGAGGAGAAGAAGGGAAGAGGGGAAGAGGAGAAAGGGAAGAGGAGAAGAGGGGAAGAGGAGAATAGGGAAGAGGGGAAGAGGAGAAGAGGAAGGAGGAGATATGAGGGGATGAGGAGAATAGGGGGGGAAGAGGGAAGAGGAGAAGAGGAGAAGAGGGGATGGGGGAAGAGGAGAAGGGGAGGAGAAGAGAGAAGAAGGGAAGAGTGAGAAGAGGAGGAAGAAGAGAAGAGGGGAAGAGGAGAAGGAAGAGAAGAAGAGGAGAAGAGGAGGGGGATAAGGAGGGAAGAGGAGAAGAGGGAAGAGAAAAGGGGATGGGGAAGAGGAGAAGAGGAGGAGGAAGAGGGAAGAGGAGAGGGGAAGAGAAGGGGGAAGAGGATAAGAGGATAGATGAGGAGAAGAGGATGAGGAGGAGGAGAAGAGAAGAGGGGAAGAGGAGAAGAGAAGAGGGGAAGAGGAGAAGAGGGAAGAGAAGAGGAGATGAGGAGAAGAGGAGAAGAGGAAGAAGAGGGGAAGAAGAGGAGAAGAGGGGAAGAGGATAAGAGGATAGGGGATGAGGGGGATGAGGAGAATAGGGGAAGAGGAGAAGAGGAGAAGAGGGGAAAGAAGAGGGGAAGAGAAGAAGAGGAGGGGATGAGGGGATGAGGAGAAGAAGGGAAGAGAAGAAGAGGGGGAAGAGAAGAAGGGGATGAGGGGATGAGAATGAGGGAATGAGGAGAAGAGGGGAGGGGGTAGAGGGGTGATGGGAAGAGGGGGTGTTTTGTGGCTGTCTCTCTCCTTTGTTTGTCTTGTTAGGCGGCTCACATCAAACATGTCAACCAATCAATGGTCCAATTAGACTGGTCTGAGGTTGGTTATCAGGCCTCAGAAGAGAGACAGGCCAGGTGTGTGTGTGTGTGTGTGTGTCTGTGTCGTGTCCTCAGGCTGTGTATCAAATGCTACCCTATTGCGTAATATACCCTGGTCATGAGTAGTGCACTATGTAGGGAATAAGGTTCTGTTTGGGATGCAGAGGTTAGTCCACTTTTATCAGTTAACAAGGTCATCCAGCCAGCCACACAATGGCACCCGGAAACGAGGCGGTCTTCTGGTCAGACGTCGTGCACTTCCTAGCATTCTTCTTTGCCAATGTCCAGTCTCTTGACAACAAGGTTGATGAAATCCGAGCAAGGGTAGCATTCCAGAGGGACATCAGAGACTGTAACATTCTGTGCTTCACGGAAACATGGCTCACTGGAGAGACGCTATCCGAAGCGGTGCAGCCAACGGGTTTTCTCCATGCATCGCGCCGACAGAAACAAACACCTTTCTGGTAAGAAGAGGGGTGGGGTGTATGCCTTATGGCTAACGCAGGCATGGTGCGAAGAAAGAAACATACAGGAACTCAAATCCTTCTGTTCACCTGATTTAGAATTCCTCACAATCAAATGTAGACCACATTATCTACCAGGAGAATTCTCTTCGATTATAATCACAGCCGTATATATCCCCCCCAAGCAGACACATCGATGGCTCTGAACGAACTTTATTTAACTCTTTGCAAACTGGAAACCATTTATCCGGAGGCTGCATTCATTGTTGCTGGGGATTTTAACAAGGCTAATCTGAAAACAAGACTCCCTAAATTTTATCAGCATATCGATTGCTCAACCAGGGGTGGAAAAACCTTGGATCACTGTTACTCTAACTTCCGCGACGCATATAAGGCCCTGCCCCGCCCCCCTTTCGGAAAAGCTGACCACGACTCCATTTTGCTGATACCTGCCTACAGACAAAAATTAAAACAAGAAGCTCCCACGCTGAGGTCTGTCCAACGCTGGTCCGACAAGCTGACTCCACACTCCAAGACTGCTTCCATCACGTGGACTGGGACATGTTTCGTATTGGGTCAGATAACAACATTGAAGAATACGCTGATTCGGTGTGCGAGAGTTCATTAGAAAGTGCGTTGAAGATGTCGTTCCCATAGCAACGATTAAAACATTCCCCAACCAGAAACCGTGGATTGATGGCAGCATTCGCGTGAAACTGAAAGCGCGAACCACTGCTTTTAATCAGGGCAAGGTGTCTGGTAAACATGACTGAATACAAACAGTGCAGCTATTCCCTCCGTAAGGCTATCAAACAAGCAAAGCGTCAGTACAGAGACAAAGTAGAATCTCAATTCAGCGGCTCAGACACGAGGCATGTGGCAGGGTCTACAGTCAATCACGGACTACAGGAAGAAATCCAGCCCAGTCACGGACCAGGATGTCTTGTTCCCAGACAGACTAAATAACTTTTTTGCCCGCTTTGAGGACAATACAGTGCCACTGACACGGCCTGCAACGGAAACATGTGGTCTCTCCTTCACTGCAGCCGAGGTGAGTAAAACATTTAAACGTGTTAACCCTCGCAAGGATGCAGGCCCAGACGGCATCCCCAGCCGCACCCTCAGAGCATGCGCAGACCAGCTGGCTGGTGTGTTTACGGACATATTCAATCAATCCCTATACCAGTCTGCTATTCCCACATGCTTCAAGAGGGCCACCATTGTTCCTGTTCCCAAGAAAGCTAAGGTAACTGAGCTAAACGACTACCGCCCGCAGCACTCACTTCCGTCATCATGAAGTGCTTTGAGAGACTAGTCAAGGACCATATCACCTCCACCTACCTGACACCCTAGACCCACTCCAATTTGCTTACCGCCCAAATAGGTCCACAGACAATGCAATCTCAACCACACTGCACACTGCCCTAACCCATCTGGACAAGAGGAATACCTATGTGAGAATGCTGTTCATCGACTACAGCTCGGCATTTAACACCATAGTACCTCCAAGCTCGCCATCAAGCTCGAGACCCTGGGTCTTGACCCCGCCCCTGTGCAACTAGGTACTGGACTTTTGACGGCCCCCAGGTGGTGACGGTAGGCAACAACATCTCCACCCCGCTGATCCTCAGCACTGGGGCCCCACAAGGGTGCGTTCTGAGCCCTCTCCTGTACTCCCTGTTCACCCACGACTGCGTACACGCACACCTCCAACTCAATCATCAAGTTTGCGGGACGACACAACAATGGTAGGCTTGATTTCCAACAACGACGAGACGGCCTACAGGGGAGGAGGTGAGGGTCCTCGGAGTGTGTGGTGTCAGGAAAATAACCTCACACTCAAAGTCAACAAAACTAAGGAGATGATTGTGGACTTCAGGAAACAGCAGAGGGAACACCCCCCTATCCACATCAATGGAACAGTAGTGGAGAGGGTAGTAAGTTTTAAGTTCCTCGGCATACACATCACAGATAAACTGAATTGGTCCACACACACAGACAGCATCGTGAAGAAGGCGCAGCAGCGCCTCTTCAACCTCAGGAGGCTGATGAAATTTGGCTTGTCACCAAAAGCACTCACAAACTTCTACAGATGCACAATCGAGAGCATCATGGCGGGCTGTATCACCGCCTGGTACGGCAACTGCTCTGCCCACAACCGTAAGGCTCTCCAGAGGGTAGTGAGGTCTGCACAACGCATCACCGGGGGCAAACTACCTGCCCTCCAGGACACCTACACCACCCGATGTTACAGGAAGGCCATAAAGATCATCAAGGACAACAACCACCCGAGCCACTGCCTGTTCACCCCGCTATCATTCAGAAGGCGAGGTCAGTACAGGTGCTTCAAAGCTGGGACCGAGAGACTGAAAAACAGCTTCTATCTCAAGGCCATAATGGGAATTGATGGGAATGATGTAAAATATATCATAGCCACTTTAAACAATGCTACCTAATATAATGTTTACATACCCTACATTATTCATCTCATCATATTTATACGTATATACTGTACTCTATATCATCTACTTCATCCTTATGTAATACATGTATCACTAGCCACTTTAACTCTGCCAATTTTTGTTTACATACTCATCTCATATGTATATACTGTACTCGATACCATCTACTGTATCTTGCCTATGCTGCTCTGTACCATCAAACATTCATATATCTTTATGTACATATTCTTTATCCCCTTACACTGTGTATAAGACAGTAGTTTTGGAACTGTTAGTTAGATTACTTGTTGGTTATTTGCACTCATCGGAACTAGAAGCACAAGCATTTCGCTACACTCGCATTAACATCTGCTAACCATGTGTATGTGACAAATAAAATTTGATTCGATTTGATTTTGATTTGAGAGAGGGGCAGAACAGAGAGAAGGATCCCAGCATCTAGGATAAACTGTATACCGGTAGCACCAGCCACAAAACACACAACAAAAGTTGTTGGCCATTTCTCCTTTGAAAAACAAGGTAAGGGGAGGGGGGACAGGGTAGGGGAGGGGGACAGGGCAAGGGTGTGGGAGACAGGGTAAGGGGGCGGGGATGAGGTAAGGGGGACAGGGTAAGGGGGTGGGGACATGGTAAGGGGGTGGGGACAAGGTAAGGAGAGGGGGACAGGGTAAGGGGAGGGGGACAGGGTAAGGGGGCGGGGGACAGGGTAAGGGAGGGGGACAGGGTAAGGGGGCGGGGACAGGGTAAGGGGGCGGGGGACAGGCTATTAGGGCAGGGACATCCTTAAAAACCCGATTCAAATTTGACACAAAGCTTCAAATAGGTATGTAATGACACATTATATAAACTCTTTATAGTGTTTTATTTAAATTTTAGGAGGCGATAAGATGATAAGTTGGACAGATTGAGTGAAAAAAAGCTGTTTCCCCACACGACATCTCACTATCACGCAATGGGTTCCGCCTCCCACCATTTTTAAAAAGACCAGACTGAGCTCATTGCCTTCTTGACTCATACAAAGATGGGCATCATGAAGGTCTCGTCATTGATTTTTGTTGGACAGGGGGAGAAAGTGTGCTTTACAAATGGTATTGATATTACAGTTGATCTCTGGAAGTATTACGTTTTTGGGGGGCTCTAAATAAGGTCAATTGTTCGGACCAGCATGAGTTTACGTCATGCTTCTTAAAGTTGAAATGAAAGTTTCAAGTTGTATTAGCTGTATGTACGGGATACACGTGGGGTCCACTGTCCGTTTGAAATGTGTTGTTTTTTTCAGCAGCATTGAATGGAGCAATTTTGACAATAAACAATGGATATATGTTTCCGAATAGTTGTACAACGTTGTTAGGAGTCAAAGCGAACCACAGATGTCACGGTGCTTCCACCTCTGCGGGTGAAGACTTGTCCAATTAATATTTCAATTATGTTATTTCTGTTCAAAACATTTTAAAATATTCCATAACTTTCTTTCATTTTGAAAATGTGGAATAGGTTGTATAGATTTGCAGGGTGTAATCCCTTTTAGATTGAATTTTAACATTTGAATGTGTGTGTGTGTGTGTGCAGTCTGACGGCCTGGTAATGTAAGCTGTTCAACAGTCTGATGGTAATAGAAGCTGTTCTACAGTCTGATGGTAATAGAAGCTGTTTAACAGTCTGATGGTGATAGAAGCTGTTTAACAGTCTGATGCTAATAGAAGCTGTTCAACAGTCTGGACGGCCTGGTAATGTAAGCTGTTCAACAGTCTGATGGTGATAGAAGCTGTTCAACAGTCTGATGGTGATAGAAGCTGTTCAACAGTCTGATGGTAATAGAAGCTGTTCAACAGTCTGATGGTGATAGAAGCTGTTCAACAGTCTGATGGTAATAGAAGCTGTTCAACAGTCTGATGGTGATAGAAGCTGTTCAACAGTCTGATGGTAATAGAAGCTGTTCAACAGTCTGATGGTGATAGAAGCTGTTCAACAGTCTGATGGTCTGGTGATAGAAGCTGTTCAACAGTCTGATGGTGATAGAATCTGTTCAACAGTCTGATGGTGATAGAAGCTGTTCAACAGTCTGATGGTGATAGAAGCTGTTCAACAGTCTGATGGTCTGGTGATAGAAGCTGTTCAACAGTCTGATGGTGATAGAAGCTGTTCAACAGTCTGATGGTCTGGTGATAGAAGCTGTTCAACAGTCTGATGATGATAGAATCTGTTCAACAGTCTGATGGTGATAGAAGCTGTTCAACAGTCTGATGGTAATAGAAGCTGTTCAACAGTCTGATGGTAATAGAAGCTGTTCAACAGTCTGATGGTGATAGAAGCTGTTCAACAGTCTGATGGTGATAGAAGCTGTTCAACAGCCTGATGGTGATAGAAGCTGTTCAACAGTCTGATGGTGATATAAGCTGTTCAACAGTCTGATGTTA
>NW_027010138.1:0-25000 GCF_036934945.1 Oncorhynchus masou masou
CACTCCATCCGTGGCCTCTGACGTGGCCTATGTTACGCATACAAAACGCTTCTGGCACCTGGCCATACAATGAAGCGATGTTATCTTTCTCGCTAATTTTTCAAAATAAAAGCCTGAAACTATGTCTAAAGACTGTTGACACCTTGAGGAAACGATAGGAAAAGGAATCTGGTTGATATCCCTTTAAATGTAGCAAAGGAAGGCTATAGAACATGGAGTTTTCAAAATAGAAGCAACTTCCTGGTTTGATTTTCTTTAGGGCTTCGCCTGCAACATCAGTTCTGTTATACTGACAGACAAAATTTTGCCTTTTTTGAAACTTTAGAGTGTTTTCTATCCAATACTAATAATAGTTTGCATATATACAACTGAGACTGAGGAGCAGGCCGTTTAGTTTGGGCAACTTATTTATCCAAGCTATCAATACTGCCCCCCAGTCATAAGAAGTTACATTAAATAAAGGTGAAATAAATTGTAAAATAAATGTTAAAAAAAGGTTCAACTCCGGGCTCTGGCTGGGCCACTCAAGGACATTCAGGGACTGGTCCTTGGCTGTGTGCTTAGGGTCGTTGTCCTGTTGGAAGGTGAACTTTGCCCCGGTCCTAAGCGCTCTGGAGCAGGATTTCATCAAGGATCTCTCCGCTCTTTGCTCCATTCATCTTTCCCTCGATCATAACTAGTCTCCAAGTCCTGCCGCTGAAAAACACAGCATGATACTGCCACCACCATGCTTCAACGTAGGGATGGTGCCAGGTTTCCTCCAGACGTGACGCTTGGTATTCAGGCCAATGAGTTCAATCTTGGTTTCATCAGACCAGAGAATCTTGGTTTGAGAGTACTTTCGGTGCCTTTTGGCAAACTCCAAGCGTGCCTTTTAATGAAGAGTTGCTTCCATCTGGCAACTCCACCATTAAGGCCTGATTGGTGGAGTGCCACAGAGATGGTTGTCCTTCTGGAAGGTTCTCCCATCTTCACAGAGGAACTCTGGAGCTCTGTCAGAGTGACCATCGGGTTTTTGGTTACCTCCTTGACCCAGGCCTGTTTCCCGGATTGCTCAGTTTGCACAAGCGGCCAGCTCTAGGAAGACTCTTGGTGGTTCCAAACTTCTTCCATTTAAGAATGATGGAGGCCACTGTGTTCTTGGGGACCTTTCAATGCTGCAGACATTTTTTGGCAACCCTTCCCCAGGTCTGTGCCTCGACACAATTCTGTCTCGGAGCTCTACGGACAATTTCTTCTAACCTCATGGCTTAGTTTTTCTCTGAAATGCACTGTCAACTGTAGGGAACGCATATAGGCAGGCCTTTCCAAATCATGTCCAGTCAATTGAATTTACCACAGGTGGACTCCAAACAAATTGTAGAAACATCTCAAAGGATGATCAATGGAAACAGGATGCACAATTTCAACTCTCATGACAAAGAGTCTGAAATCTTATGTAAATCAGGTATTTCGTTTTATTATTAAAAAAAAATGTAAAACTGTTTTTCTTTGTCATTATGGGGTGTTGAGGGGCAGCAGGCAGCCTAGTGGTTAAAGTGTTGGACTAGTAACCAAAAGGTTGCAAGTTCAAATCCCGAGCTGATAAGGTACAAATCTGTCATTCTGCCCCTGAACAGGCAGTTAACCCACTGTTCCTAGGCTGTCATTGAAAATAAGAATTTGTTCTTAACTGACTTGCCTAGTTAAATGAAATAAAATTGTGTGTAGATTGATGAGGGGGAAACACAATTTTAATCCATTTCAGATAAAGGCTGTAACGTAACAAAAAGTGGGAAACAATCAAGGGGTCTGAATACTTTCCGAATGCATTGCTTGTGCTCGCTTGTCACAAAACGGAACACGTGTTACATTGTCCCCGAGGTGCAATGTGATTTGATGTGTCAGTTCATCTTTACAGTTTTATAGGGTTATGATGTCATAATCAGCTGTAAACAAAATAAAGCTCCAACATCAGTACATGGAAGCCAGTTGAAAGGCAGAATATACTGATGTAGGATCATAATTTGATCTCTTTTAGTTGCTGAGAATTTTTACGCACAACATAAAATGGAAACTAGTGTATTCCAGGTTTAAAAGGCTTCTAAACTTTGTAATTTCCACTTTAAATGGTCTAACTTGATAGGCATTAAAAGAAAAATGTATCAACCCCTACAAACAATTTCCATTAATTATAATCCAAACAATAATTCAAATTTCCTGTTCTTGCAGGATTTCTTTCCTGCTGTAGCACTTTGGCTCAAATTATGATCCTACATCTGTGGTGAGCAAGAAACGCCAAACATTGCTAAGGAATGCACTTTGATAAATATACCGACAAGGCAAAAGGTGTTTAGAAAGCTCAGAACACACACACACACACACACACACACACACACACACACACACACACACACACACACACACACACACACACACACACACACACACACACACACACACACACACACACACACACTTGTAGTTCATCATCTAATATCTTCCTGGCTACCCTTTTCAAGACTCCGTGAGCTGAAACACCTTGTGGAATGCAATCAGGTTATTTCTGCTTTAGTAGACATAATGTGTACGTTTGAACGTGTGTGTGTGTGTGTGCGTGTGCGTGTGCGTGTGCGTGTGTGTGTGTGTGTGTGTGTGTGGTTTGGTTTAGTTAGCAGACATGATGCATTTCCTATTCATAAGTTCACAGTGCTGTGATCCATCATCGACATTAACACATAAACACGGTGCCAACTGCCAGTTCTGCTGTTGCTGACAGAGTGAGTTTGTGTGTGTCTGTGTGTGTGTGCATGTTTGTGTGTGTGTATGTGTGTTTGTGTGTGTATGTTGCCCTGACGTGAGTGATGCAGATAATGATATGTATACTGTATATAAATGGTTAAAAAGGGTAAATAACTATAATTAATTATATATCCACGTATATTGTATACATTTATGTAGCATAGTTCCATTAAGTAGAATAGTTCCATTAAGTAGATTAGTTCCATTAATGTAGCATAGTTCCATTAAGTAGAATAGTTCCATTAAGTAGCATAGTTCCATTAAGTAGCATAGTTCCATTAAGTAGATTAGTTCCATTAAGTAGCATAGTTCCATTAATGTAGAATAGTTCCATTAATGTAGAATAGTTCCATTAAGTAGAATAGTTCCATTAAGTAGCATAGTTCCATTAACGTAGCATAGTTCCATTAATGTAGCATAGTTCCATTAATGTATCATAGTTCCATTAATGTAGCATAGTTCCATTAATGTAGCATAGTTCCATTAATGTAGCATAGTTCCATTAATGTAGCATGTTCTATTAATGTAGCATAGTTCCATTAATGTAGCATAGTTCCATGAAGTAGAATAGTTCCATTAAGTAGCATAGTTCCATTAAGTAGCATAGTTCCATTAAGTAGATTAGTTCCATTAAGTAGCATAGTTCCATTAAGTAGCATAGTTCCATTAATGTAGAATAGTTCCATTAAGTAGAATAGTTCCATTAAGTAGCATAGTTCCATTAATGTAGAATAGTTCCATTAAGTAGAATAGTTCCATTAAGTAGCATAGTTCCATTAACGTAGCATAGTTCCATTAATGTAGCATAGTTCCATTAAGTAGCATAGTTCCATTAATGTAGAATAGTTCCATTAAGTAGAATAGTTCCATTAAGTAGCATAGTTCCATTAACGTAGCATAGTTCCATTAATGTAGCATAGTTCCATGGTAGCATAGTTCCATTAAGTAGAATAGTTCAATAAGTAGCATAGTTCCATTAATGTAGCATAGTTCCATTAAGTAGAAGAGTTCCATTAAGTAGCATAGTTCCATTAAGTAGAATAGTTCCATTAAGTAGAATAGTTCCATGTAATGTAGCATAGTTCCATTAATGTAGCATAGTTCCATTAATGTAGCATAGTTCCATTAATGTAGCATAGTTCCATTAAGTAGAATAGTTCCATTAAGTAGCATAGTTCCATGTAATGTAGCATAGTTCCATTAATGTAGCATAGTTCCATTAATGTAGCATAGTTCCATTAATGTAGCATAGTTCCATTAAGTAGAATAGTTCCATTAATGTAGCATAGTTCCATTAATGTAGCATAGTTCCATTAATGTAGCATAGTTCCATTAAGTAGAATAGTTCCATTAAGTAGCATAGTTCCATGTAATGTAGCATAGTTCCATTAATGTAGCATAGTTCCATTAATGTAGCATAGTTCCATTAATGTAGCATAGTTCCATTAATGTAGAATAGTTCCATTAAGTAGCATAGTTCCATGTAATGTAGCATAGTTCCATTAATGTAGCATAGTTCCATTAATGTAGCATAGTTTCCATTAATGTAGCATAGTTCCATTAATGTAGCATAGTTCCATTAATGTAGCATAGTTCCATTAATGTATCATAGTTCCATTAAGTAGAATAGTTCCATTAAGTAGCATAGTTCCATGTAATGTAGCATAGTTCCATTAATGTAGCATAGTTCCATTAAGTAGAATAGTTCCATTAAGTAGCATAGTTCCATTAATGTAGAATAGTTCCATTAAGTAGAATAGTTCCATTAAGTAGCATAGTTCAATTAATGTAGCATAGTTCCATTAATGTATCATAGTTCCATTAATGTAGCATAGTTCCATTAATGTAGCATAGTTCCATTAAGCATAGTTCCATGTAATCATAGCATAGTTCCATTAATGTAGCATAGTTCCATTAATGTATCATAGTTCCATTAATGTAGCATAGTTCCATTAATGTAGCATAGTTCCATGAAGTAGCATAGTTCCATTAATGTAGAATAGTTCCATTAAGTAGCATAGTTCCATTAAGTAGCATAGTTCCATTAATGTAGAATAGTTCCATTAAGTAGAATAGTTCCATTAAGTAGCATAGTTCCATTAACGTAGCATAGTTCCATTAATGTAGCATAGTTCCATTAATGTATCATAGTTCCATTAATGTAGCATAGTTCCAAAAATGTAGCATAGTTCCATGAAGTAGCATAGTTCCATTAATGTAGAATAGTTCCATTAAGTAGCATAGTTCCATTAAGTAGCATAGTTCCATTATTAATAACGTCATAGCAGATAGTTCCATTAATGTATCATGGTTCCATTAATGTATCATAGTTCCATTAATGTAGCATAGTTCCATTAATGTAGCATAGTTCCATGAAGTAGCATAGTTCCATTAATGTAGAATAGTTCCATTAAGTAGCATAGTTCCATGTAATGTAGCATAGTTCCATTAAGTAGAATAGTTCCATTAAGTAGCATAGTTCCATTAATGTAGCATAGTTCCATTAAGTAGAATAGTTCCATTAAGTAGCATAGTTCCATTAATGTAGAATAGTTCCATTAAGTAGAATAGTTCCATTAAGTAGCATAGTTCAATTAATGTAGCATAGTTCCATTAATGTATCATAGTTCCATTAATGAATAGTTCATTAAGTAGCATAGTTCCATGTAATGTAGCATAGTTCCATTAATGTATCATAGCTCCATTAATGTAGCATAGTTCCATTAATGTAGCATAGTTCCATTAAGTAGAATAGTTCCATTAAGTAGCATAGTTCAATTAATGTAGCATAGTCTCCATTAATGTATCATAGTTCCATTAATGTAGCATAGTTCCATTAATGTAGAATAGTTCCATTAAGTAGCATAGTTCCATGTAATGTAGCATAGTTCCATTAATGTAGCATAGTTCCATTAAGTGGTGTAGTTCCATCAAGTACATAGTTCCATTAAGTAGCATAGTTCCATGTAATTTAGCATAGTTCCATGTAATGTATCATAGTTCCATTAAGTAGCATAGTTCCATTAAGTAGTATAGTTCCATGTAATGTAGAATAGTTCCATTAAGTAGCATAGTTCCATCAAGTAGCCTAGTTCCATTAATGTAGCATAGTTACATGTAATGTAGCATAGTTCCATGTAATGTAGCATAGTTCCATTAATGTAGCATAGTTCCATTAAGTAGAATAGTTCCATTAAGTAGCATAGTTCCATTAATGTAGAATAGTTCCATTAAGTAGAATAGTTCCATTAAGTAGCATAGTTCAATTAATGTAGCATAGTTCCATTAATGTATCAGTTCCATTAATGTAGCATAGTTCCATTAATGTAGCATAGTTCCATTAAGTAGCATAGTTCCATGCAATGTAGCTTTCGTTCCATTAATGTAGCATAGTTCCACTAAGTAGTGTAGTTCCATTAAGTAGCATAGTTCCATTAAGTAGCATAGTTCATGTAATTTAGCATAGTTCCATGTAATGTATCATAGTTCCATTAAGTAGCATAGTTCCATTAAGTAGCATAGTTCCATGTAATGAAGAATAGTTCCATTAAGTAGCATAGTTCCATCAAGTAGCATAGTTCCATTAATGTAGCATAGTTACATGTAATGTAGCATAGTTCCATTAAGTAAAAGTTGCATGTAATGTAGCATAGTTCCATTAAGTAGCATAGTTCCATCAAGTAGCCTAGTTCCATTAATGTAGCATAGTTACATGTAATGTAGCATAGTTCCATGTAATGTAGCATAGTTCCATTAATGTAGCATAGTTCCATTAAGTAGAATAGTTCCATTAAGTAGCATAGTTCCATTAATGTAGAATAGTTCCATTAAGTAGAATAGTTCCATTAAGTAGCATAGTTCAATTAATGTAGCATAGTTCCATTAATGTATCATAGTTCCATTAATGTAGTATAGTTCCATTAATGTAGCATAGTTCCATTAAGTAGCATAGTTCCATGTAATGTAGCATAGTTCCATTAATGTAGCATAGTTCCATTAAGTAGTGTAGTTCCATTAAGTAGCATAGTTCCATTAAGTAGCATAGTTCCATGTAATTTAGCATAGTTCCATGTAATGTATCATAGTTCCATTAAGTAGCATAGTTCCATTAAGTAGCATAGTTCCATGTAATGTCGAATAGTTCCATTAAGTAGCATAGTTCCATCAAGTAGCCTAGTTCCATTAATGTAGAATAGTTCCATTAAGTAGAATAGTTCCATTAAGTAGCATAGTTCAAGTGTAAGCATAGTTCCATTAATGTATCATAGTTCCATTAATGTAGAATAGTTCATTAAGTAGCATAGTTCCATGTAATGTAGCATAGTTCCATTAATGTATCATAGCTCCATTAATGTAGCATAGTTCCATTAATGTAGCATAGTTCCATTAAGTAGAATAGTTCCATTAAGTAGCATAGTTCAATTAATGTAGCATAGTTCCATTAATGTATCATAGTTCCATTAATGTAGCATAGTTCCATTAATGTAGAATAGTTCCATTAAGTAGCATAGTTCCATGTAATGTAGCATAGTTCCATTAATGTAGCATAGTTCCATTAAGTAGTGTAGTTCCATCAAGTAGCATAGTTCCATTAAGTAGCATAGTTCCATGTAATTTAGCATAGTTCCATGTAATGTATCATAGTTCCATTAAGTAGCATAGTTCCATTAAGTAGTATAGTTCCATGTAATGTAGAATAGTTCCATTAAGTAGCATAGTTCCATCAAGTAGCCTAGTTCCATTAATGTAGCATAGTTACATGTAATGTAGCATAGTTCCATGTAATGTAGCATAGTTCCATTAATGTAGCATAGTTCCATTAAGTAGAATAGTTCCATTAAGTAGCATAGTTCCATTAATGTAGAATAGTTCCATTAAGTAGAATAGTTCCATTAAGTAGCATAGTTCAATTAATGTAGCATAGTTCCATTAATGTATCATAGTTCCATTAATGTAGCATAGTTCCATTAATGTAGCATAGTTCCATTAAGTAGCATAGTTCCATGCAATGTAGCATAGTTCCATTAATGTAGCATAGTTCCATTAAGTAGTGTAGTTCCATTAAGTAGCATAGTTCCATTAAGTAGCATAGTTCCATGTAATTTAGCATAGTTCCATGTAATGTATCATAGTTCCATTAAGTAGCATAGTTCCATTAAGTAGCATAGTTCCATGTAATGAAGAATAGTTCCATTAAGTAGCATAGTTCCATCAGTAAGCATAGTTCCATTAATGTAGCATAGTTACATGTAATGTAGCATAGTTCCATTAAGTAAAAAAGTTGCATGTAATGTAGCATAGTTCCATTAAGTAGCATAGTTCCATCAAGTAGCCTAGTTCCATTAATGTAGCATAGTTACATGTAATGTAGCATAGTTCCATGTAATGTAGCATAGTTCCATTAATGTAGCATAGTTCCATTAAGTAGAATAGTTCCATTAAGTAGCATAGTTCCATTAATGTAGAATAGTTCCATTAAGTAGAATAGTTCCATTAAGTAGCATAGTTCAATTAATGTAGCATAGTTCCATTAATGTATCATAGTTCCATTAATGTAGCATAGTTCCATTAATGTAGCATAGTTCCATTAAGTAGCATAGTTCCATGTAATGTAGCATAGTTCCATTAATGTAGCATAGTTCCATTAAGTAGTGTAGTTCCATTAAAGTAGCATAGTTCCATTAAGTAGCATAGTTCCATGTAATTTAGCATAGTTCCATGTAATGTATCATAGTTCCATTAAGTAGCATAGTTCCATTAAGTAGCATAGTTCCATGTAATGTCGAATAGTTCCATTAAGTAGCATAGTTCCATCAAGTAGCCTAGTTCCATTAATGTAGCATAGTTACATGTAATGTAGCATAGTTCCATGTAATGTAGCATAGTTCCATTAATGTAGCATAGTTCCATTAAGTAGAATAGTTCCATTAAGTAGCATAGTTCCATTAATGTAGAATAGTTCCATTAAGTAGAATAGTTCCATTAAGTAGCATAGTTCAATTAATGTAGCATAGTTCCATTAATGTATCATAGCTCCATTAATGTAGCATAGTTCCATTAATGTAGCATAGTTCCATTAAGTAGAATAGTTCCATTAAGTAGCATAGTTCAATTAATGTAGCATAGTTCCATTAATGTATCATAGTTCCATTAATGTAGCATAGTTCCATTAATGTAGAATAGTTCCATTAAGTAGCATAGTTCCATGTAATGTAGCATAGTTCCATTAATGTAGCATAGTTCCATTAAGTAGTGTAGTTCCATCAAGTAGCATAGTTCCATTAAGTAGCATAGTTCCATGTAATTTAGCATAGTTCCATGTAATGTATCATAGTTCCATTAAGTAGCATAGTTCCATTAAGTAGTATAGTTCCATGTAATGTAGAATAGTTCCATTAAGTAGCATAGTTCCATCAAGTAGCCTAGTTCCATTAATGTAGCATAGTTACATGTAATGTAGCATAGTTCCATGTAATGTAGCATAGTTCCATTAATGTAGCATAGTTCCATTAAGTAGAATAGTTCCATTAAGTAGCATAGTTCCATTAATGTAGAATAGTTCCATTAAGTAGAATAGTTCCATTAAGTAGCATAGTTCAATTAATGTAGCATAGTTCCATTAATGTATCATAGTTCCATTAATGTAGCATAGTTCCATTAATGTAGCATAGTTCCATTAAGTAGCATAGTTCCATGCAATGTAGCATAGTTCCATTAATGTAGCATAGTTCCATTAAGTAGTGTAGTTCCATTAAGTAGCATAGTTCCATTAAGTAGCATAGTTCCATGCTCCACTCCGTTAGTTGAGTTCATCAATCTTACTTCCCACTCCGTTAGTTGAGTTCATCAATCTTACTTCACGTCGAGTTTAGGTTCGTGTTATATTGGATATTCGGTTTTCTCTTGTCAAAAGCAATTAAACCAAGCATGCCATGAACATTGTATATTCTGAATCAGGAGGATGGAGAATGATTTTTTTTTTCAAATCTTATAAAAAAAATCAAATTCACACGTTGTTTCGATCCCCAGATTCAGAACATACCATTTTCATGGTCATGTCATGCAGTTTCAATAGCTATTGATGCGAGGGGAACCAACTATCCAAAACAAAAGTGATTTGACCTCTGTGCCAATATATGAACCATATGCCTACTGGCTCTCTTAAGTCAGGTAAACAATACTTTCCTGTAGATATTTTGGGTTGCTGAAGATCAAACTGCACAGACACAACAGGTGGAATACGTTTTAATAAAATTATTATATATTTTTAAACGTTCTGGCTTGTAAGGTACAATTTTGCAGCCATTTGTTTTATATAGAAATTCTGTATTACAGCCTGATTTAATCAGACTAGATGTGTGGGTGCTAGCCGCTTCTAGCTAGTTAGCTTCTGAATTTCAATGGCTATCCATTAGCATGACTAGCTAGTTAACATAGAACTAAATTAGTAGCTATTGCAAAATTGTTTGTTTATGCCAGCTATGGAGATATTACTTGCAGATTTTAATATTCACTTGTATAGCTAGCTACGCCAATAGTCAGGTAGCCTAGCGGTTAAGAGCTGATTTGAAATCCCGAGCAGGCAAGGTGTAAAAATCTGCCATTGAGCATGGCAGTTCTGCCCAACAACTGCTCCCCCGGAAACCGACGACATGTATATTGATTAAGGCAGCCCCCCACACCTCTCTGATTTAGGGGTAGGGTTAAATGCAGAAGACATATTTTGGTTGAATGCATTTTTGTATCCCCTTTCCCTAACCAGCCGAGAAAGCAAATGGCACGCTGTCTTGAAGCATACATAAAATTCCCTGGTTGAGATATTTAAATAGCTAGCTACTTATAAATCGTTTCCCCAATAATGTTTTAATATTAATTTGTAGGTAGCTAGCTAACAAGTCAAAGTAAACTGGCTAACATAAGTACAGCCACTACAATGTGTATTCTGAGTGGGAAATTAACATTTTGATCTAACAGCGACTCAATTTTTTTACCAGACATAATTAAACCAAAACTCACACAAACGTATGAGCCTGCTTTCTAATGTTTGTAAAACAAGACATGTATTTATATTAAGAAGTAATGGGATGTATAGCTTAATTTCATGATTGACCTGCGCCTGTAAAGTTTTATCAATGTATTTAATGTTTTTATATTACCCATTTTTCTCCCCAATTTTGTGATATACAATTGGTAGTCGGTCTTGGTCCATCGCTGCAACTGCCCTACAGACTCAGGGAAGCGAAGGTCGAGAGCCACGCTTCCTCTGAAACACGATCCGCACTGCTCCTATAACCGGAGCCAGCCACACTAATGTCGGAGGAAACACTGTCGACTGAAGTCAGCTTGCAGGCGCCCGTCCCGTCACAAAGGAGTCCCTAGAATGCTATGGGACAAGGAATCGGCCGCCAAACCCCCCACCCCTAACAGCGCTGGGCCAATCACGGCAGGCTGTGAACCCGGGGCTCTAGTGTCATCTGAAGCGCTGCAATGCAGTCAACACACACGGAAGCAGCAGTCTAAGGCACTGCAAGAGGAGTCACTACAGTCCCTGGTTCGAATCCAGGCTGTGTCACATCCAGCCGTAATTGGGAGTCCCATAGGTTGGCGCACAATTGGACCAGCGTCGTCCGGGGTAGGCCGTCATTGTAAATAAGAATTTGTTCTTAACCGGCTTGCCTAGTTAAATAAAGGTTACACTACACTGACCAAAACATTATTTTGTTGGTTTTTACGCGTGTCCCCATTACCAGTAAAACATAATCAATACCTATTTCTTTCACTTACTTGCTGTTTCGTTGTTCATTTGTTCTGTTTCATTCTCAATCATGATTTCTATGGAACACCGTTTGGGTCTTTGCGTGTCAAAAAATATACTATTTAACACTGACATGCCAAATAACACTGTTTGACGTACCAAATAACACCTGAATATGACTGCACGTCACATAATAATTTAAGTGCGTTCATAATTTTTTCCTGTAGTTATTACAGTGTAATCACTCATATTTCATGCCATGCTATGATGCTGGTAAAGTTGTCTAGCGCATCTACAGTGCTGGTCATAAAAAAAAGCTAGCTAGCTTATGGATGCAAACAATGTTCTTCCCCCAAAACATAGAAAAATTACATCTGTTTCAGTAGCTATAGTTAGCTAGGTAATTATATAGGTAGGTGTCATCTAAAATAACCCTACTTTATAAGACAGTTCTTATTTGATTTAATTAATGGCGGTCGGATTTGCGATTTGCCTTCATAATAAAAGCATGTCATTTACAGTGATGCAAATTAATACAAATAGTATAACTATGCCATACTTTTATTTTGAAGGCAAACCGCAAATTCCATTATTGCGCCTAATCCTTATTGTGGCTACATAACCTGGTCCGGTCGAGCCTCACTAGCCAGATGAAGCTAGCTGGCTGCTTATAACGTTAGCTTTGGGCAACAGGGTTAAGTAGCTGGCTAGCTATTTATTTTCATGAGCTGAAGTTAATTTTCAATAGGCGAACAAAGTGGCAACCTAGCTAATACTTACTCACAAGGATTCCTAAATCATTGCTAAGAATAATGAAAATGACTGCAGTTTCTACAGGTCATTGTTTTCATGCTGGTTGTATTGGTGCTAGCTAGGTACCATGCTAAAGCTAGCTACCCCAGAAGTTGAGGTCGAATAAATTATGCTTTATTGTGAGCACATCGTTCGTGGCCGGTGTTTGCTTGTTTGCAGACTTTTTTTGTACAGCTTTGACAGTGCTACTGTATCTTTTTTGATACGCAAAGACCCAAACGGTGTTCCATAGTATGTATGTCGGGAAGGTAATAACAGTGATGCTATTACTGTGTAACTCCTGTGGGGCAATATTGGGAAAAATAGCGCACTTGGTAGTGTTAACGGGTGTTAGACCAGTCGGTGAAATCCGACATTACCCACGACATAGCACGTTTCATTGTCAAGGGCAATGAATGCCATTATCTTGGCTCAGCCCAGTCAAAACTGTTCGCTGCTCTGGCCCCCCAATGGTGGAACAAACTCCCTCACGACGCCAGGACAGCGGAGTCAATCACCACCTTCCGGAGACACCTGAAACCCCACCTCTTCAAGGAATACCTAGGATAGGATAAGTAATCCTTCTCACCCCCTTAAATGATTTAGATGCACTATTGTAAAGTGGCTGTTCCACTGGATGTCAGAAGGTGAATTCACCAATTTGTAAGTCGCTCTGGATAAGAGCGTCTGCTAAATGACTTAAATGTAAATGTAAATGTAATTTAGCATAGTTCCATGTAATGTATCATAGTTCCATTAAGTAGCATAGTTCCATTAAGTAGCATAGTTCCATGTAATGAAGAATAGTTCCATTAAGTAGCATAGTTCCATTAAGTAGCATAGTTCCATTAATGTAGCATAGTTACATGTAATGTAGCATAGTTCCATTAAGTAAAAAAGTTGCATGTAATGTAGCATAGTTCCATTAAGTAGCATAGTTCCATCAAGTAGCCTAGTTCCATTAATGTAGCATAGTTACATGTAATGTAGCATAGTTCCATGTAATGTAGCATAGTTCCATTAATGTAGCATAGTTCCATTAAGTAGAATAGTTCCATTAAGTAGCATAGTTCCATTAATGTAGAATAGTTCCATTAAGTAGAATAGTTCCATTAAGTAGCATAGTTCAATTAATGTAGCATAGTTCCATTAATGTATCATAGTTCCATTAATGTAGCATAGTTCCATTAATGTAGCATAGTTCAATTAAGTAGCATAGTTCCATGTAATGTAGCATAGTTCCATTAATGTAGCATAGTTCCATTAAGTAGTGTAGTTCCATTAAGTAGCATAGTTCCATTAAGTAGCATAGTTCCATGTAATTTAGCATAATTCCATGTAATGTATCATAGTTCCATTAAGTAGCATAGTTCCATTAAGTAGCATAGTTCCATGTAATGTCGAATAGTTCCATTAAGTAGCATAGTTCCATCAAGTAGCCTAGTTCCATTAATGTAGCATAGTTACATGTAATGTAGCATAGTTCCATTAAGTAAAAAAGTTGCATGTAATGTAGCATAGTTCCATGTAATGTAGCATAGTTCCATTAAGTAGCGTAGTTCTATGTAATGTAGCTTGGTTCCATGTAATGTAGCATAGTTCCATTAAGCAGCGTAGTTCCATTAAGTAGAATAGTTCCAATAAGTAGTATGGTTCCATTAAGTAGCATAGTTCCATTAATGTATCATAGTTCCATTTAACCTCTCTGGGATGTAGTGTCCCACCTCGCCAACAGCCAGTGAAATTTCAGGGCACCATATTCAAACAACAGAAATCTCATAATTAAAATTCCTGAAACATACAAGTATTACACACCATTTTAAAGATAAACGTCTAGATTAATCCAACCTCAGCGTCCGATTTCAAAAATGGCTTTACGGTGAAAGCACACAATGCGATTATCCGAGGACAGTTGAAAGGTTTATGGTTGTAACCATGGTGATTCCAATATTGTTTGTTTAAATCTATGAAAAGTGGACAACTTCACAGAACATGACTGACCTTGATTGGACCTTGTTACACTACGTGTAATGGACATACAGAAGGGGTCCTTATGGTATAGCTGTTCCTGCTCATTCCTGATTCATTTAGGATTTTGAACAAAATCTCCAGACACATCTTTTAGGAATCCTAGGAATCACAGGGGGAAAAGACACAGAGGGCTATTGCAAGAAACTTTGGGGCCCCTTAAATGAATTTGTTTTGGGGGAAAAAAGCCAACTTGGCTCCTTTATTCATTGAATCAGATGGCTCATTCATCACAAAGCCCACTGATATCGCAAACTACTTTAATTACTTTTTCATTGGCAAGATAAGCAAACTTAGGGATGACATGCCAGCAAAAAACACTGACACTACACATCCAAGTATCTCTGACCAAATTTTGAAAGAAAATAATTGTACTTTTGAATTCCATAAAGTCAGTGTGGAAAAGGTGAAAAGATTATTGTTGTCTATCAACAAAGACAAGCCAGCGGGGTCTGACACTCTGGATGGAAAATTACTGAGGATAATAGCAGACGATATTTACAGGGTCAAACGTCCAACCAATCAGCCTGTTACCAACCTTTAGTAAACTTTAAGGGAAAAATGGTGTTTGACCAGATACAATGCTATTTCACAGTAAACAAATTGACAACAGAATTTCAGCACGCTTATAGGGAAGGACAGTCGACAAGCACAGCACTTACACAAATGACTGATGATTGGCTGAGAAATTGATGATAAAATGATTGTGGGGGATGTCTTGTTAGACTTCAATGCAGCTTTTGACATTATCGATCATAGTCTGCTGCTGGAAAAAGGTACGTGTCATGGCTTTACACCCCCTGCTAAAATGTGGATAAAGAGTTACCTGTCTAACAGAACACAGAGGGTGTTCTTTAATGGAAGCCACTCAAATATAATCCAGTTAGAATCAGGAATTCCCCAGGGTAGCTGTTTAGGCCCCTTGCTTTTCTAAATTTTTACTAACGACATGCCACTGACTTTGAGTAAAGCCAAGAGTGTCTATGTATGCGGACAACTCAACACTATTCACGTCAGGTACTACAGTGACTGTAATGAAATGCAGCACTCAACAAAGAGCTGTTCAGTTTGTGGTCAGGTGCCGATAAACAGGAAAAAGGAAAATTGCAATTTGCTCAGAACATCCTTGGAAGTATACAGATAACTAATATTAATAATATGCATGTCAATCTCTCCTGGCTGAATGTGGAGGGAGAGATTGACTTCATCATAAATTTTATTTATGAGAGGTATTGACATGTTGAATGCACCGAGTTGTATGTCTAAACTACTGGCACACAGCTCGGACACTCATGCATGCCCCACAAGACATGCCAAGAGAGGTCTCTTCACAGTTCCCAAGTCCATAACAGTCTATAGGAGTCACACAGTACTACATAGAGCCATAACAACACGGAACACTATTCCACATCAAGTAACTGACGTAAGCAGTGAAATAAAAAAATAATAAAAAACACCTTATGGAACAGTAGGGAATGTTAAGCAACACAAACATTGACACGCACGCACACACACACACACACACACACACACACACACACACACACACACACACACACACACACACACACACACACACACACACACACACACACACACACACACACACACACACACACACACACACACACACAGTCTGTGTGTTTTTCTATGTTTTTTCTATTTTTGTGTTTGGCCTGATATGGTTCTCAATCAGAGGCAGCTGTTTCTCGTTGTCCCTGATTGAGAACCATATTTTGCTTCTGGGTTTCACTGTTGGTTTGTGGGTGTTTGTTTCCTGTGTCAGTGTTTGTGCCACACGAGACTGTTTCGTTTTATATTCACTTTGTTATTTTGTATTGTGTCATGTTCAGTTTATACTATTAAAACATGGACCGCTGCGTTTTGGTCCGATCCTTGCTACACCTCTTCAGATGAAGAAGAGGAAATCTGTCGTTACAGAAACACCCACCAACAGAGGACCAAGCGGCGTTGTAATGGGCAGCAGCAACAGCGGCCGAAGACACATGACTCACTGACTTGGGAGGAGATTCTAGACGGGAGAAGACCCTGGGCACAGCCAGAATCTCGCCGACCCAAAGCAGAGCTGGAGGCAAGCGAAGGCAGAGAAGCGCTGGTATGAGGTGGCAGCACGGCGGCACGGTTGGAATCCCGAGAGTCAGCTCCAAGTTTTTTTAGGTGGGGGCACACGGGGAGTGTGGTGAAGCCAGGTAAGGAGACCTCGCCAACTTCCCGTGCTTACCGGAGAGAGAGAGGGACCGGGCTATGCTGTGGAGCGCACGGTGTCCCCGGTGTGGGTGCATAGCCCGGGTGCGGTACATTCCAGCTCCTCGTATCGGTCGGGCTAGAGTGCCATGATGCCGGCTCTACGCATCTGGTCTCCAGTGCGTCTCCTTGGGCCTTACGCATGGTGTCCCGGGATCGCCTGCACAGCCCAGTGCGGGCTATTCCACCTCGCCACTCTGGCCTGGCTACTGGGAGCATGCAACCAGGTAAGGTTGGGCAGGCTTGGTGCTCAGAGCTCCAGTGCGCCTGCACGGTCTGGTCTATCCAGTGCCACCTCCACGCACCAGCCCTCCGTGGCAGCCCCCGCACCAGGCTGTCTCTCCGTCTTTCTTGCCTACAAGTGTTTCTGTCTGTCCAGAGCTGCCAGAGTTTCCCGTATGTCCTGAGCTTCTAGAGTCTCCTGTCTGTCCTGAGCTGCTAGAGTCTCCCATCTGTCCTGAGCTGATAGAGTCTCCCATCTGTCTGGAGCTGCTAGAGCCGCCAGTCTGTCCTGAGCCGTCAGTCAGTCAAGAGCTGCCAGAGCCGTCAGTCAGCAGGAGCTGCTAAAGCCGCCAGTAGCCAGGAGCTGCCAGAGCCGTCAGCCAGCCAGGAGCTGCCAGAGCCGTCAGTCAGACAGGAGATGCCAGTGAATCGGGTCCTTCACTTCTAGCGCTGCTGGAGTCTTCCGCCTGCCCGGCTCCGCCGGAGTCTCCCCCTGTCCGGGGCGCGTCGGAGTCTCCCGCCTATTCGAGACCCATTTCTAGGGTCCCAGTCCAAGTTCGGTGGCGAGGGTCGTCGGCAAAAGAGGCCACGGAGGCGGGCGAAGAGGCGCACTAAGAACTATGGTGAAGTGGGGTCCACGTCCCCGCGCCAGAACCGCCACCATGGACATACGGGCTCACCCAGACCCTCCCCTATAGGTTCAGGTTTTGCGGCCGGAGTCCGCACCGTTGGGGGGGGGGTACTGTCACGTTCTGACCTTTATTTCCTTTGTTTTGTATTTCCTTTGTTTTGTTCCTTTGTTTTGGTCCGATCCCTGCTACACCTCTTCAGACAAAGAAGAGGAAATATGTCGTTACACCTGAGTGTTTTTTGAAACTATACCCCAGTGTATTCGTTCCACCCATACATATATATATATGTATATATAATTATTTTTTCGTTACAGTTATGAAGGTTATTTAAGTTTTTTCAGTCTTCATCCATAGCTGTCGGTTACCCAGTTATACGGTACTGCCAGCCTTGGATTATAGTAGGCAAACGGTTTAGGTCCCTTTCATGTGAACGTATTGTAATGTTTTTAAAATTGAAAAAAAAAAACAGTCTTAATTTGGCTGGATCCCAGGAAGAGTGGCTGCTTTGGGATCCATAATACATACAAATACAACTACATAAGATTGTTTTTCACTAAGATTATTTTTCACTAATGACCATTATTGGACTGTTTGAAATTGGAGTTCTTTGTTCCAGACATTTGCAGTCATAGAGCCAACATTGAAATAAATAATATTGGAAAGTTTTTTAAAATTTCTAAAACTAAAAATTCCTTTAAATATACAGTTAAAGATCAAATAATGCAACAAAAATTTTATTTTATTTTTTTACTATAAAAGTAAAGTTTTCCTGCCGGACAAGGATTGTACGGGAACTTACCAGAATCACCAAGATCATTTCCTGTTGTTCCACAAATTTCTTTCTTGGATTATGACACGTTCTGTATGGGGCCTGACCTCTCTATGGGGCCTGACCTCTCTATGGGCCTGATCTCTCTATGGGGCCTGATCTCTATGGGGCCTGACCTCTCTATGGGGCCTGATCTCTATAGGGCCTGACCTCTATGGGGCCTGATCTCTCTATGGGGCCTGATCTCTCTATGGGGCCTGACCTCTCTATGGGGCCTGATATCTCTATGGGGCCTGATATCTCTATGGGGCCTGATATCTCTATGGGGCCTGATCTCTCTATGGGGCCTGATCTCTCTATGGGGCCTGATCTCTCTATGGGGCCTGCTCTCTCTATGGGGCCTGACCTCTCTATGGGGCCTGATCTCTCTATGGGGCCTGACCTCTCTATGGGGCCTGATCTCTCTATGGGGCCTGTTCTCTTTATGGGGCCTGACTTCTCTATGGTGCCTGACCTCTCTATGGGGCCTGACCTCTCTATGGGGCCTGATCTCTCTATGGGGCCTGACCCTCTATCGGGCCTGGATCTCTCATGGGCCTGTTCTCTTTATGGGGCCTGACTTCTCTATGGTGCCTGACCTCTCTAAGGGCCTGATCTCTCTATGGTGCCTGATCTCTATGGGGCCTGATCTCTCTATGGGGCCTGGGCTCTCTATGGGGCCTGATCTCTCTATGGGGCGACACCAACCATTCTTGTGTGTTGGGGCTCCCAGCTTGTGGGCCTTGCCAGTGGAAGTCAGGCAGATGAAGTGTGTGCGTGTGTGTGTGTGTGTGTGTGTGTGTGTGTGTGTGTGTGTGTGTGTGTGTGTGTGTGTGTGTGTGTGTGTGTGTGTGTGTGTGTGTGTGTGTGTGTGTGTGTGTGTGTGTGTGTGTGTGTGTGTGTGTGTAGTGGTGCAGAACAAACAATACCAGCCATATGGGGGAGAGAGGAACATCCCACTGAACCACTGCACCAGAAAATGATCTGACACACACACACACACACACTAAATCCCATGCAACTGATCCTCCTTCTGTTGGAAGGATTACAAACTAAAAGACCAAACTCAATCAAAACACGTTATAAAAAGAAACACAGCTGTTTGCTGTTTTTCTTTGTCGAACAACGCAACGTTGGCAGTGTCCCTTCATAATTATAATCAGAATGTTCCACAGTCAATACGAGACTACAACACACACACACACACACACACACACACACACACACACACACACGCGCGCACACACACGCACACGCATACAGTCGATACCAGACACTAGCCTTGAGCTGGTTATGTATTCAAATATGAATCCCCTGTCTGTACATGTCAGCGTTTGGGTGCAGAGGAAAGAGGAGTCAGGGCGCAGGACACAAGTGTAGAGTAATCCAACTGAGTTCACTCAAAGAATAAAGCAAAATTCCAAATAGGAACATACAACACAACTCTAACACAAACACAACCACTAACGACATGAACAATCACGGACAGAACAGAAATGTACGTCAGATGGTTAAATAGGGAATGTAATGAGGGAATGTAAAACAGGTGTGTGATCAGACAAAGCAAAACGAAACAGAAAAATGGATCGGTAGTGACTAGAAAGCCGGGACGTGACCGCGAACACCACCCGAAGAAGTTTTGACAGTACAGTGCCTTTGGAAAGCATTCAGACCCCCTGACTTCTTCAATATTGTAAGGGCGTTCTTCGTTTGTCGAAAGAGAGTCGGACCGAAATGCAGCGTGTTAGTTACTCATGTTTTTAATGGAACAAATGACGATATACAAAATAACAAAAACAACAAACGGAAGGTGAAAAACCTATACAGCCTGTCCCAATAACTAAAAAACCCCACTAAGAAATACAACAAACATAAACCCATGTCACACCCTGGCCTGACCAACTAATTAACTAAAACACAAAATACTAAGACCAAGGCGTGACAGAACCCCCCTAAGGTGCGGACTCCGGACGCACCTCAAACCATAGGGAGGTCCGGGTGGGCGTCTGTCCATGGTGGCGGTTCCGGCTCGGGACGTGGACCCCACTCCATAAATGTCATAGTTCCTTCCCTTCGCGTCCTGGGATGATCCAACCTCGCCGCCGACCATGGCCGAATAGTCCTCCCCAGAACCCCACTGAACTGAGGAGCAGCTCGTGACTGAGGGGCAGCTCGGGACTGAGGCAGCTCGGACTGAGGGGAAGCTCGGGACTGAGGGGCAGCTCGGGACTGAGGGCAGCTCGGGACTGAGGGGCAGCTCGGGACTGAGGGGCAGCTCGGGACTGAGGGGCAGCTCGGGACTGAGGGGCAGCCCAGTACTGAGAAGAAGCCCAGTACTGAGAAGAAGCCCAGTACTGAGAAGAAGCCCAGTACTAAGATGAAGCCCAGCCAGGCAGTTGAATCCGGCAGATCCTGGCTGACTGGCGGATCTGGAAGAGTCTGGTTGACTAGCAGATCTGGAAGAGTCTGGTTGACTGGCAGATCTGGAAGAGTCTGGCTGAATAGCAGATCTGGAAGAGTCTGGCTGACTGGCAGATCTGGAAGAGTCTGGCTGACTGGCAGATGTGGAAGAGTCTGGCTGACTGGCAGATCTGGAAGAGTCTGGCTGACTGGCAGATCTGGAAGAATCTGGCTGACTGGCAGATCTGGAAGAGTCTGGCTGACTGGCAGATCTGGAAGAGTCTGGCTGACTGGCAGATCTGGAAGAGTCTGGCTGACTGGCAGATCTGGAAGAGTATGGCTGACTGGCAGATCTGGAGGAGTCTGGCTGACTGGCAGATCTGGAAGAGTCTGGCTGACTGGCAGATCTGGAAGAGTCTGGCTGCCTGGCAGATCTGGAAGAGTCTGGCTGACTGGCAGATCTGTAAAGACTGGCGGCGCTGGGCAGACTGGCGGCGCTGGGCAGACTGGCGGCGCTGGGCAGACTGGCGACGCTGGGCAGACTGGCGGCGCTGGGCAGACTGGCGGCGCTGGGCAGACTGGCGACGCTGGGCAGGCTGGCGACGCTGGGCAGACTGGCGACGCTGGGCAGACTGGCGGCGCTGGGCAGACTGGCGGACGCTGGGCAGACTGGCGGCGCTGGGCAGACTGGCGGCGCTGGGCAGACTGGCGGCGCTGGGCAGACTGGCGACGCTGGGCAGACTGGCGACGCTGGGCAGACTGACAGCTCCTTGCAGACTGGCAGCTCCTTGCAGACTGGCAGCTCTAGCTGCTCCATGCAGACTGGCAGCTCTAGCTGCTCCATGCAGACTGGCAGCTCCTTGCAGACTGGCAGCTCCTTGCAGACTGGCAGCTCTTGCTGCTCCATGCAGACTGGCAGCTCTTTGCAGACTGGCAGCTCCTTGCAGACTGGCAGCTCTAGCTGCTCCATGCAGACTGGCAGCTCTTTGCAGACTGGCAGCTCCTTGCAGACTGGCAGCTCTTGCTGCTCCATGCAGACTGGCAGCTCTTTGCAGACTGGCAGCTCCTTGCAGACTGGCAGCTCTAGCTGCTCCATGCAGACTGGCAGCTCTTTGCAGACTGGCAGCTCCTTGCAGACTGGCAGCTCTTGCTGCTCCATGCAGACTGGCAGCTCTTTGCAGACTGGCAGCTCCTTGCAGACTAGCAGCTCAGGCTGCTCCGAACAGGCAGGAGCTCCGGCAGCGCTGGAGAGGAGAAAGGCTCCGACAGGGCAGGAGAGGCGAGGCGCACTGTAGGCCTGATGCGTGGTGCTGGCACTGGTGGTATTGGGCGAGGACACGCACAGGAAGCCTGGTGCGGGGAGCTGCTACCGGAGGGCTGGGGTGTGGAGGTGGTACTGGATAGACCGGACCGTGCAGGCGCACTGGAGCTCTTGAGCACCGAGCCTGCCAACCTTACCTGGTTGAATACTCCCGGTTGCCCTGCCAGTGCTGCGAGGTGGAATAGCCCGCACTCGGGCTATGTAGGCGAACCGGAGACACCGAGCGCAACGCTGGTGCCATGTAAGCCAGCCCAGGAGACGCACTGGGGACCAGATGCGCAGAGCCGGCTTCATGGCATTTTGGCTCGACGCTCAATCTAGCCCGGCCGATACGCTGAGCTGAAATATACCGCACAGGGCTATGCACCCGCACTGGGGACACCGTGCGCACCACTGCATAACACGGTACCTGCCCGGTCTCTCTAGCCCCCGGTAAGCACAGGGAGTTTGCGCAGGTCTCCTACCTGGCGTAGCCATACTCCCTGATAGCCCCCCCCAAGACATTTTTGGGGCTGATTCCCGGGCTTCCATCCACGTCGCCGTGCTGCCTCCTCATACCAGCGCCTCTCCGCTTTAGCCGCCTCTAGTTCCTCTTTGGGGCGGCGATATTCACCAGGCTGAGCCCAGGGTCCTTTTCCGTCCAGTTCTTCCTCCCATGTCCAATTCTCCAAGTGGTGCAGCCTCTCCCACTGAAGCTGCTTCTGTTGCCTCTCGTGGCTCCTGCCTGTTAACACGCTGCTCGGTCCGTGTGTGGTGGGTGATTCTGTAAGGGCGTTCTTCGTTTGTCGAAAGAGAGTCGGACCGAAATGCAGCGTGTTGGTTACTCATGTTTTTAATGGAACAAATGACGATACACAAAATAACAAAAACAACAAACGGAACGTGAAAAAACCTATACAGCCTGTCTGGTGAACACTAACACAGAGACAGAAACAATCACCCACGAAATACAAAGTGAAACCCAGGCTACCTAAATACGGTTCCCAATCAGAGACAACGAGAATCACCTGACTCTGATTGAGAACCGCCTCAGGCAGCCAAACCTATGCAACACACACCCCTAATCAGCCACAATCCCAATAACTAAAAAACCCCACTAAGAAATACAACAAACATAAACCCATGTCACACCCTGGCCTGACCAACTAATAAACTAAAACACAAAATACTAAGACCAAGGCGTGACAAATATTTTGTTACGTTAAAGCCTTATTCTAAAATAGATTAAATCGTCCCCCCCCTCATCAATCTATACCCCATAATGACAAAGCAACAATTATTTTGTTATTTGCTAATTTATAAAATAATATATAAATCACAGAAATATCACATTTACATAGGTATTCAGACCCTTTACTCAGTACTTTGTTGAAGCACCTTTGGCAGCGATTACAGCATCGAGTTTTTTTGGGTAAGTCTCTAAGAGCTGTAAGTATTTCTGCCTCTAAGAGCTGTAAGTATTTCTGTCTCTAAGAGCTGTAAGTATTTCTGTCTCTAAGAGCTGTGAGTATTTCTGTCTCTAAGAGCTGTAAGTATTTCTGTCTCTAAGAGCTGTAAGTATTTCTGTCTCTAAGAGCTTAAGTATTTCTGTCTCTAAGAGCTGTAAGTATTTCTGTCTCTAAGAGCTGTAAGTATTTCTGTCTCTAAGAGCTGTGAGTATTTCTGTCTCTAAGAGCTGTAAGTATTTCTGTCTCTAAGAGCTTAAGTATTTCTGTCTCTAAGAGCTGTAAGTATTTCTGTCTCTAAGAGCTGTAAGTATTTCTGTCTCTAAGAGCTGTGAGTATTTCTGTCTCTAAGAGCTGTAAGTATTTCTGTCTCTAAGAGCTTAAGTATTTCTGTCTCTAAGAGCTGTAAGTATTTCTGTCTCTAAGAGCTGTAAGTATTTCTGTCTCTAAGAGCTGTGAGTATTTCTGTCTCTAAGAGCTGTAAGTATTTCTGTCTCTAAGAGCTTAAGTATTTCTGTCTCTAAGAGCTGTAAGTATTTCTGTCTCTAAGAGCTGTAAGTATTTCTGTGTAAGTCTCTAAGAGCTGTGAGTATTTCTGTCTCTAAGAGCTACAAGATTGGTACAGCTGTATTTACTTTCCGAAGGCACTGCAAGTATGTGTATGGGTGTGTGTGTGTGCATATTAGTGTGTGTGTGTGTGTGTGTGTGTGTTTATTTGTGTGTGTGTTTTAGAATTCCAAGTATCCAAGACAATTAGATATTATTATTAAATTATATTACAGTTTTCACAACTTCTGAAACATCCATTTCCTGAAAACATTAAACATCAAAACCGCATCTTCAAGCACTATTTACATAACCTCTGACTCCTCTCGCAAATGAAACATTCGCCGCAAAACAGTTTAACCTGTTGTTCAAAAAATCAAACACTGCTCTCAAATCATAAACAACGTGATCAAACTGATATACACTCAAGCAGTCAGTAAACAATACACCGGAAAATAGAAAACACATTGTTCAAAACATTTTATCCCCCAAAAATATTCATTTTTTTCCGTCATTGTCTTTGATTAACAAAAACATGTTCTATCATAGTAGCTCAAAATGGATCAGAAATTACTACTCTGCTTTGCTCTTTGCAATTTTGTTTTTGTTCCTCCTCCTCCTTGTACCCCTATTTTTAAAGTACTGTACCCTGCATCTCACAAACGTGTCCTTCGTCTCTGTGATACTGTAATTCTTGTTCTTTGTTGATATGAACCTGCAACCAGTCCAAATCTATTGAGCAGTCAGTGCTGTTAATAAATGGGAAGCACAATGTTCAGGGCCAGACAATGTGTCCATTGTACAGTATACAGCCTACAATGCACTGTACTACAGTATCCATTCTCAGACTTTCTCCTTCCCACCTTCAACAACCTGTTTGCTCTCTGAACTGGCTTATATTGGTTGTGTCGCATCATTTGAAACAGGTTAAATCAATTTTGAGTGGTTGTGTTCAATCAATGACATATGTTCCTTATTTGTATTTGATTGTTGCCACTTGTGTTT
>NW_027010138.1:30000-34995 GCF_036934945.1 Oncorhynchus masou masou
AACAATGCAGTTAAAAAGATAAAATCACAAAATACAAATTGAACTAGTGACTGTGAATAATGAATACAAATTACGAGTTAAAATTACATACCTTAAGGGAACATTTCGACAATCACCGTATAGTTAGTGAGAAAGTCCCTATTGGAACTGTACGGTCCCTTACTAGACGTCCGAAAACATTTTAGAAATTCGGGACGGCGTCAAGCCGAGCGGTAGGGCCAGACCTACCGGAAGTCATCAAATGAACTTTGTCGGACATTCGGTTTTCGTTTAATAAAATAAACAAATTTTAGCCCATTTTTGCGCAATGCCGAAATATCCCACAAGAGGGCATAAGCAATCATATTGCTATTGGACAAAACATCACGAATCACGACGTGCCATATCTCGGAAACCGAAAATATTTCGAAGCCGAAACTTGGTGAGCGTAGGTTTGGCATTATGGGAAGATGGCCCCGAACAAGATGGCGTCTAGGCCTCAACGGTTTTTTGAGTTATGGCCATATTTCTGGGATTAAAGGTCCAAAATGAAAATAGAGAAAAGATTTTTTCACTTCACGTCAAAGTCAAGGAGCCTCCGGTGTCAATAAAAAAAAATCGGCCATTTATCTATCGTCATTTACTTAGAAATCGACGTTGACCAGATCGTGATGTTCAGATATAGGTGTTTTTTTTTTCAACGGTTACAGATCCAGTTGCAGGGTGTTCATACGAGTATTTTTAAAATGTGCTGCGGAGCTCTGCGACATTTCTGTGATTTTCTATGATTTTCTGAAATAACACACACTCACTAAACCCTCCGTAAATAACTCAGTTCTTAACGTAAAGACTTAAAACTCAGGATTCTGTAAAGGCATACCCCAATGAGGATATGAGTTTATTTATAGCTTCCTGTGCCAACCGGAAGTGCCATAATTGGTGTCTCAGGGGCTGTTTGGAAGGGTTAAAAAAATCAGATCTGTCCAAAACTTCATATGTGTGATTAGACAACCCCATGAACTGTAAATCAGTCATTTTTCCCAACAGATGTCAAAGAAAAGCTCTCACACACACACAGCAAGGATGGAGTGACAAAGCGTGGTGTTTAAAGACACAGAGAGCAGGCAATGGCATAAACATAATCCCAAGGCAGGGCCGAGTCCAACGAGGTGCCCCGCTTTGACCGTAGCTCACTCGGTCTGAGCGCAGCACCATGAGAAAAATAGGCCCACAATGAAGCCTGCACCACAATGTCATTTGATTTTGGGTGACAGCGGCGGAACCGTTAGGTTTAGAAGGACAATTCAAACACAGGACTGTTCCTAAGGTCCTCCCCCGATCTGTGCAAGCCTAACCTTGACTGTGTGGCATTAACCTTTCACAGTTAAAAGAAGGTGTTTACATAAAAACAGTGTGCATTGACTTCTCTCCCCATAGGAATACATTGCCTGCTCCCCTAAATACAACCTGGGGTCTTTATGGGTTATGAATGCTGTATGAACCTGTCTTCTATGACATTCCATCAGACCACTATGAGGTCTACCTGTGTCGATTCTAAGCTTCCTGGAGCAACCGGAAGTGGTTAGATTGACCCAAAAGGTATTTGGATGTACATCACCTCGAAAAGGTGACGAGGCCTCTGCATTATTCAACCCTGTGTAGATCAGTCAATTCTCAACTTAAAGACTTAAAACTCAGGATTCCCTAGGTTTCTATGTCAGTCAAGACATGTGTGTATTTATAGCTTCCTGTGCCAACCGGAAGTGCCATAATTGGTGACTCAGGGGCTGTTTGGAAGGGTTAAAAAAATCAGATCTGTCCAAAACTTCATATGTGTGATTAGACAACCCCCATGAACTGTAAATCAGTCATTTTTCCCAACAGATGTCAAAGAAAAGCTCTCACACACACACACAGCAAGGATGGAGGACAAAGCGTGGTGTTTAAAGACACAGAGAGCAGGCAATGGCATAAACATAATCCCAAGGCCGTGCCGAGTCCAACGAGGTGCCCCTTTGACCGTAGCTCGCCGGTCTGAGCGCAGCGACCATGAGAAAAATAGGCCCACAATTATGCCTGCACCACAATGTCATTGGATTTGGGTGACAGCGGCGGAACCGTTAGGTTTAGAAGGACAATTCAAACACAGGACTGTTCCTAAGGTCCTCCCGATCTGTGCAAGCCTAACCTTGACTGTGTGGCATTAACCTTTCACAGTTAAAAGAAGGTGTTTACAAAAAACAGTGTGCATTGATTCTCTCCCCATAGGAATACATTGCCTGCTCCCCTAAATACAACCTGGAGTCTATATGGGTTATGAATGCTGTATGAACCTGTCTTCTATGACATTCCATCAGACCACTATGAGGTCTACCTGTGTCGATTCTAAGCTTCCTGGAGCAACCGGAAGTGGTTAGATTGACCCAAAGGTATTTGGATGTACATCACCTCGAAAGGTGCCGAGGCCTCTGCATTATTCAACCCTGTGTAGATCAGTCAATTCTCAACTTAAAGACTTAAAACTCAGGATTCCCTAGGTTTCTATGTAAGTCAAGACATGTGTGTATTTATAGCTTCCTGTGCCAAACCGGAAGTGCCATAATTGGTGTCTCAGGGGCTGTTTGGAAGGGTTAAAAAAATCAGATCTGTCCAAAACTTCATATGTGTGATTAGACAACCCCCATGAACTGTAAATCAGTCATTTATCCCAACAGATGTCAAAGAAAAAGCTCTCACACATACACACAGCAAGGATGGAGGACAAAGCGTGGTGTTTAAAGACACAGAGAGCAGGCAATGGCATAAACATAATCCCAAGGCCGTGCCGAGTCCAACGAGGTGCCCCGTTTGATCGTAGCTCGCCTCGGTCTGAGCGCAGCGACCATGAGAAAAATAGGCCCACAATGAAGCCTGCACCACAATGTTATTTGATTTTGGGTGACAGCGGCGGAACCGTTAGGTTTAGAAGGACAATTCAAACACAGGACTGTTCCTAAGGTCCTCCCCGATCTGTGCAAGCCTAACCTTGACTGTGTGGCATTAACCTTTCACAGTTAAAAGAAGGTGTTTACAAAAAAACAGTGTGCATTGACTTCTCCCCATAGGAATACATTGCCTGCTCCCCCTAAATACAACCTGGGGTCTTTATGGGTTATGAATGCTGTATGAACCTGTCTTCTATGACATTCCATCAGACCACTATGAGGTCTACCTGTGTCGATTCTAAGCTTCCTGGAGCAACCGGAAGTGGTTAAATTGACCCAAAGGTATTTGGATGTACATCAACTCTAAAGGTGAAAAGGCCTCTGCATTATTCAACCCTGTGTAGATCAGTCAATTCTCAACTTAAAGACTTAAACTCAGGATTCCCTAGGGTTTCTATGTCAGTCAAGACATGTGTGTATTTATAGCTTCCTGTGCCAACCGGAAGTGCCATAATTGGTGACTCAGGGGCTGTTTGGAAGGGTTAAAAAATCAGATCTGTCCAAAACTTCATATGTGTGATTAGACAACCCCCATGAACTGTAAATCAGTCATTTTTCCCATAAAAATTCAAAGGAAAAATAAATCACACAGATACACAACTTGGATGGAGGGACGTATTGGGGTGTGTAGAGACTGACAGTGCCTCCAATAGTTAGCTTTGTTCGAGCTAAAAAGAACCGTCAGACCTAGAGTTCCGAAACTTTAGAATCCTGTTCTAGACCTCAGGTAGATAGTGCGTGGTGAGTTACGGCGCTCTAGGAGGTTCTCGGACCGAGAAACAGCGTCGAACATTTGCAATGACTTCAATTCATTTTGACCATTACGAAAATGGCGACATTTAGAAATGTCCCAGAGACACAAGACTAGGTGCATTGTGACCGTCTCGGCCCATAGAGACAGAACCCAACATCTCGGTCCGATAGCTCTTTCAAGGACCCCGTAGCAAGGCATTGAAAAAAGTGGATTTTCAGCACCAATTAGGCTTTTACTCGGACACCAAATGACCTATCGGGCCGAAACTCGGGATTCGGGGTCGCCTCACATAGGACTACACATAATGTCCGAACTGGCCCCGCAGCTAGAAAGTAACTATGTGTTTTATGGTTTTTTAATGTTTTGTACCGAAGGCCTTGTGAATTTTGGGCCAGCTCTGAAGTATGTTATACTTGGCTCCTAAATGAGTTGGGAAAAGTGGGTTTGGTGTCAGTTTGTATCAGTTTGGTGTCAGAATGATATCAAATTGACTGATGGACGGTGACTTGCAGGTGACTCTTGTCCATTAGCAATATGTTTAAGCGGTGAGGTACCATCACCAAAAGCGACATTCTGAAATCAACCCAAACGAGCGATGGAGAGGTACCAGTATCACTGCCCAGACATCCCTATGTCATCGGGCCAGTCAATTTGGCATTCCTGCATGATTTTTATGGCATGACAAATTGGTGATGGTGACTGCCCAGTTAACCATATGGCAAATGCACAGTGACTTTGCAAAAGTGAGAAAACATGACCAAATGGACATTCTGAAATCAACACAAACAATGGCATCACCATAGAGTCCAGACTGTGCCGAGTCCAACGAGGCGCCCCGCTGACCGTAGCTCGCTCGGTCTGAGCGCGGCGACCATGAGAAAAATAGGCCCAATATTAAGCCTTCACCAGTACGTCATTTGATTTTGGGTGACAGCGCGGAACCGTTAGGTTTAGAAAGACAATTCAACCACAGGACTGTTCCTAAGGTCCTCCTGATCTGTCCAAGCCTATCCTTGACCGTGTGACATTAACCCTTCACAGTCAAAAGAAGGTGTTTACATAAAAACAGTGTTCATTGACTTCTCTCCCCATAGGAATATATTGGCTGCTCCACTAAATACAACCTGGAGTCTATATGGGTTATGAATGTTGTATGAACCTGTCTTTGGTACCAGTCCATCAGACCACTATAAGGTCTACCTGTGTCGATTCTAAGCTTCCTGGACCAACCGGAAGTGGTTCAAATCGCCCTAAAAGTGTATACCCATACACTGCCTG
>NW_027010139.1:0-34995 GCF_036934945.1 Oncorhynchus masou masou
CCTGCTCCAACACTTGTCTTTGCTAATTGTATCACCATTAAGAAACATGCAAACTCAGCCACTGGGAACAATAACTTTAGCCTCCATGAATACCGGGACCTACCTGATATTTTCATTGACTATTTGCATGACAGCCAACAATGTCTTTTAGTTGTTGTAACTGCCTCTTTTTAGGAGTAAGATATATTTCTGGAGTTGATTCTTATCTTCAATATTTTAATGTTTTATAAGACAACTACACACACACACACACTGACACTCAAAGAAAATAGATTTCACTTAATGGTGCAATATGCAGAAATGCTCCTCCATTTACTGTTTGCTAAAAATAGAAAAGTTTGGCTAATTTCAGCAATCTGTAATTTTGTAGGGAATCATTGTACCATCTGAACCGCTGTGAAATATATGATCAATAACTCCAAATATTGTCTTTTCAGCTGTTTGAAGTGTACAAAACCAGAAGTAAAATATGCAAAAACAAACTTAAAAATGAGATGCACAGAAATAGCCGACAAAGAACAGATTTACCACTTCTATGCTTTCAATGAGATGTCAGATCTATAACTCTCATTTCTATGTGAATTTGGTCGGGTTGCCCAAAAAGTTACATATTGCAGGTGGCTGGGCTAACCTCAGGCCAAAGAGCAAATCACTGAGCAGGTTGAAATTCCTTCGCTGTGTGTATTTTTTGTGTGTGTGTGTGTGTGTGTGTGTGTGTGTGTGTGTGTGTGTGTGTGTGTGTGTGTGTGTGTGTGTGTGTGTGTGTGTGTGTGTGTGTGTGTGTGTGTGTGTGCGTGCATGCGTGTACGGGCATCATACATTTTGTTCATCTGTGTTTGGTGCCTTCATGATACATTTTGATTTCTAGTAAAGTAAAAGTACCTGCTTTAAACAAATTATACAATGGTGCACCTTTCTTTCTTGCGCTGTAATGGTGACGGGTGGTGTCAGTTCAGTTTGAGTGTTTCTGTGATATATTTGTGAAAATGTTGCGCAGCGCTTCAGAGTAGTTGAGTCAGCTGATGAACAGCATATAAGAGGTCAACCAGGCAGAGTTATTAGAATGTTTTAGAATGTTTTGTTGTGTGCATCTCATATGATCCCCAGATGCAGGATGAAACTGCCACTAGCCAGCCAGCCGGATGGAGAGAGAGAGAGGAATCCTAGCAGTGCTATCTAGCTAGCTACTTCTTTGAGAGGCAATGACAACAACAGGTTGTGACGATGAAGAAGTGAGACAGAGGTTCGAGCGAATCTCCATAACGCTGCTTTGTGAACTTTTTGAATTACCACAAAATATCCCTGATCACGGTTGTAGCGGATGTCATGGCGACGTTGGCTAGCTAAGCTCATGCACAGAAACACATCATCAGGTCTAACGGTCGTCTTGCATATGCAGGCTGTCACAACAAACTAATTATATCGATATAAAGTAGTTTTTTTACGAAAATGAAAATGCCTCAGTTTGTCACTTTCAGAAGGTTGGAGTAATTACATGTTCAGCTTCTTAAGACATTGGCTCAAATCTATATTGTGCCTTTATATTTTTGGAAAATTAACCCGGTCTAGTCTGTCAAGTCTGCTTTGCGAAGCGTTCCCGGAAGTATCGTAATGCTTGGCATCTGAGTTTAGATACTCTGTGCTCCGACTATCAATGTCGGCAGTGACCCTGAGACGTGGCAACATCGCCTATTCAGAACACTGCTGCTAAAGCTGTATACTGCAGTCACAGATGTTTATGATAGTTATTTTACTGACCTGTTTATATGTGTAACCTCTTGCACTGGCTGAACGTGTCTGTTGAAGCTGTTGATTTGTGTCTCGTGGTTCTTCTGTGTAGCTTACTATATTTATATTTTTATTTTCTGCTTTTTTATCTACTAGAAGTTCCCGCACAGGAAAAATGAAGTTATTCTAATTTTCAAATATAATTATGTCACACACACACACACACACACACACACACACACACACACACACACACACACACACACACACACACACACACACACACACACACACAGATGGAGTGTCAACCTGCTCAGGGATTTGCATTTTGGCCAGGCATCACCTGTCTGTTCCAGCCACAGGTCTGTCCAGCCACCTGCAAGAGCTGACTCTTTCACCTTGCATAATCAAATCATGTGGGCTTCCAAAATGTACAGCATTAGTCTGTTGATTGGATTCCGGATCTCTCCAATTGCATAGGGGGCTGATTACGACCCGAATAAAATAATGCTTTTTAAGCCTTGAGATAATTGACACATGGACCGGGTACATGTGCCTTCAGAGGGTAAATTGGCAGGACAAACTATTTAGGTGCCTTTGGACTGGGTGTGGTAGTAGGTGCCTGGCACACAGGTTTGTGTCAAGAAATGTAATACTGCTGGGTTTTTCAAACTCAACAGTTTCCTGTGTGTATCAAGAATGGTCCACCACCCAAAGGACATCCAGCCAACTTGACACAACTGTATTGGAGGTGATGTCTCCTTACATGTTTCTGTGAACACATACTGTACACACATAGTCACTGTCCTATTACAGTTAGGATAGGTCATATCTGACACACAAACAGGTACTACGTTGAAGCTTGAACAGGTCAGATAAATCCTACTCAATGATGGTCTCCCCATCAAACGACTGAGGCTGCCGTCTGGCAAAAGCATCTCCAATCCATGTGTAGAAATAAAGCGAGATGAGGCAGAGTTCATCAGTGATACATGAAATGAAAAGGGTGTTGCATTACTGGACATTTGTGCTGTATTATTAGTCATCACCTCATGGTGGATGTGTTGCCAGGTCTCTCTACATCTCATGTGTCTGTGAACACATACACAGTCACTGTTCTATTACCAATGACAGATAGGACAGGTGATATCTGTAACACAAACATACACAGTCACTGTTCTATTACCAATGACAGATAGGACAGGTGATATCTGTAACACAAACATACACAGTCACTGTTCTATTACCAATGACAGATAGGACAGGTGATATCTGTAACACAAACATACACAGTCACTGTTCTATTACCAATGACAGATAGGACAGGTGATATCTGTAACACAAACATACACAGTCACTGTTCTATTACCAATGACAGATAGGACAGGTGATATCTGTAACACAAACATACACAGTCACTGTTCTATTACCAATGACAGATAGGACAGATGATATCTGTAACACAAACATACACAGTCACTGTTCTATTACCAATGACAGATAGGACAGGTGATATCTGTAACACAAACATACACAGTCACTGTTCTATTACCAATGACAGATAGGACAGGTGTTATCTGTAACACAAACATACACAGTCACTGCTCTATTACCAATGACAGATAGGACAGGTGATATCTGTAACACAAACATACACAGTCACTGTTCTATTACCAATGACAGATAGGACAGGTGATATCTGTAACACAAACATACACAGTCACTGTTCTATTACCAATGACAGATAGGACAGGTGATATCTGTAACACAAACATACACAGTCACTGTTCTATTACCAATGACAGATAGGACAGATGATATCTGTAACACAAACATACACAGTCACTGTTCTATTACCAATGACAGATAGGACAGGTGATATCTGTAACACAAACATACACAGTCACTGTTCTATTACCAATGACAGATAGGACAGGTGATATCTGTAACACAAACATACACAGTCACTGTTCTATTACCAATGACAGATAGGACAGGTGATATCTGTAACACAAACATACACAGTCACTGTTCTATTACCAATGACAGATAGGACAGGTGATATCTGTAACACAAACATACACAGTCACTGTTCTATTACCAATGACAGATAGGACAGGTGATATCTGTAACACAAACATACACAGTCACTGTTCTATTACCAATGACAGATAGGACAGGTGATATCTGTAACACAAACTCCTGGCCCCTCATCAAAGATACTGGTTGCTTAAACAAACAATGATGGTCAATGGTTGTTATGATTAGCCTGGTGGAATCAACCTGGTCGCAGCGTTCACCTTTCTACTTGACTTCAGATATTGTAAAATGTGAATCTGGTTACACCAGGCTAGGTTATGCCCTGGACACTATAAGCATCTAAGAAGTCAAAAATAAGCAACAAATAACATCCGTTTACTTTTGTTATGTCCCTGTCACTGTGGAAGGGGTGCCCTGCTCTGCACTGGTGGACTCAGGGTCCACAGTAACCCTGGTGAGACCAGACATTGCATCAGACCCATAACTGTGCAGCTCTGCACAATTACATGCACAATTACATGCACAATTACACAATTACATGTGCATTAATCTGGCACAAATCACAGAGAGGGGATAATGGGAGTAATTACTTGTACAGTAGGATTCTGGACTATGAGTCATCTTGTGTGGGTGGCTGCTGTGCAGGACTCCTGTGCTGACGACAGGCAGCTGCGTTGGACTTGGTTTGGGGGTCCTCCTGGTTCTCTTTGCTGGACCTCCTGGCTTGTGCCACGAGCCACTTAAACCAGAGATAAAACTACTTTCTCCAACAGTTCAAGGTCCTGCGCTTCGGCCTGTGCAACACTCAAGTTACATTTGAGCAGTAAATGGATAGGTTGATGGCTGGTATCACCTGAGTGTCTGGTCTACTTCAACAACAGTCTGGCCAATGGCAGCTCCTTCCAGTCGGCCCTGGGGTTGCTACGGTGTGTGTTGGAGAGGGTGGCTGCCATTAGTCTGAAGCTCTACTCTGAGAAGTGACACTCAATGAAGAGTGATGTACCTTCTTGGGGCACCAAGTGGGGGAAGAGTGGATCTGCACTATGAAGGACAACATGTGGGCTGCCTGAGACCAGCAGCAGCTGGAGAGCTTCCTGTGCATGGCCTTATACTACAACAGGGTTAGTATGGGGTTTCACATGGACAGGGGAGTGCCAGAATGCCTTTAACACCCTCAAGGGTGCTCTGATTGAGGCCCTCGTGCTTGACCCCCCTGACGCCACCTTGCTTTTTATCCTGGACACAGACGTGAACAATGTGGGCATAGGTGGAGTGCTGGCACAGGCCGACATAGCCGGGCAGAGAGTGGTAACGTACTTCAGCAAACCATTCAATAAACATGAGCGCTGTTCATTTCACTCTGTGAGAGCTTCTCGCTGTAGTGGAGTCCATCAAACGGTTCAAGTACTACCTGAACTGACCCCTCCTCTCTCCAGTGTCTAATTTATTTCAAAGAGACAGACGGGAAATTCACAAGCTGGTTGGAGAAGTTTGAGATGCAAGACTTCACAGTGGTACACAGGGTGGGGGCACGACCCTGCTAACACCGACTCCATTTCCTGTCGGCCCTGTAATGCCCTGTAAGTGCCATCACTGTGAAAGGAAAGAGGCCTGTGAGAGAGAGCTGTGTGTGGAGGAGTGGGTCTGTGCCTCAGTATGCCAGGTGAGTGGGCCTGTATGCTGTCAGCTACAAGCTGTCGATGTGGCTAAATGGAAGCAGCAACAGGAGCAGGACAGACTTAAAAGACAGTGCTACATTGGGTGGAGGAGCAGGACACAGATTAAAGTCGGTGCTACAGTGGGTGGAAGAGCAGGACACAGATTAAAGTCGGTGCTACAGTGGGTGGAGGAGCAGGACACAGATTAAAGTCGGTGCTACAGTGGGTGGAAGAGCAGGACACAGATTAAAGTCGGTGCTACAGTGGGTGGAGGAGCAGGACACAGATTAAAACGGTGCTACAGTGGGTGGAAGAGCAGGACACAGATTAAAGTCGGTGCTACAGTGGGTGGAGGAGCAGGACACAGATTAAAACGGTGCTACAGTGGGTGGAAGAGCAGGACACAGATTAAAGTCGGTGCTACAGTGGGTGGAAGAGCAGGACACAGATTAAAGTCGGTGCTACAGTGGGTGGAAGAGCAGGACACAGATTAAAGTCGGTGCTACAGTGGGTGGAAGAGCAGGACACAGATTAAAGTCGGTGCTACAGTGGGTGGAAGAGCAGGACACAGATTAAAGTCGGTGCTACAGTGGGTGGAGGTGCAGCAGAGGCCACTGTTGGAAGAGTTGGTGGCAATCTCACACACGACCAGAGGGCTATGGTCAAAGTTTTAGGTTCTGTGGCTGGCTGATGGTCTGCTACAGCAAGCATCGAAGTAGCTATATGAGAAAACATGTGGCAGGTGGTGGTCCCCAAGGCACTGTGGCAGGCTATGCTCCAGGGCATGCATGGAGGACACAAAACCCTCTGCCACTTCCGTCAGGGCTTCTACTGCTGTCAGCCGAAGAGGGATGTGGCGGACTTTTGACGCCAATGTGACAGCTGCACAGTCAGAAAGGGCCCTCCAGGTTGCTCCCACAGTTCCCAGTCGGGGATACCAAGGACAGAGCTCTAACCACTAGGCTACCTGTCGCCTCACAAGACACGCAGTACTACGCTTCTCCTACAGAGTGATGGCCTCTTTGAGCGCTTCAACAAATCGCTTGCATTGCAGCTGCTCATCATATCTGCCAAACACCAGCGTGACTGGCACCTCTGTCCAAGACTCCACCTCCTGCCCTACCCTTGCTGTTAGAGAGATCTGCTCCCCTGCAGAGATGGTGTTCGAGCAGCCCCCTGGAAGCCCTCCTGTTTGTTATTCGAGGATTCAAGAACTGTTGTGGAAATTCACTCATTTCTGTTTTATCGAAGTCATTACAATACGTTACCGTGACCGATTTACCAGCTACTACTTACTAGCCCACAGAATTTTACTCCTTACGAACTGGACATATGTGACTCTACAGTAGACAATCATTCATAAGTTAAATAAACACGTTTGAGAAATGATGTGTTTTTAAACATAGAATGTACAGTATGTATTTGTTTATGAAGATATCACATATGGTTTACCTGTAAGTGCAAACCTATTCTGCATTCACTATGCATTTATAAAGAGACGGAATCCAAACATCACTAACACTGTGTATGTCTGAAGCCCAAATGATTTGACAGGTGCTGAGTATTATGAATGATGCTTCTATTTCTGCTCAGAGTAAAATGAAAATCCCTGAGCAGGTTGAATTTGATTCTATGTTTTGATGGGATTTCTAGTCAAATATAATGGCTCACTGTAAACTGGTCATACAATGGTGCTCAATTTATCAACGCCCACAGGTGTGTGTGTATGTAAATAACACAACACGTGACTTGTTAGGAAGAACACAGGACAGAGAGCTTTGGCTTAAATCACTTATACATGTAGGTGTTGTACGATTGGGTTGGTCTCAGAGGAGAGAATTAGGAATACTGTGAATCAAGGTCCAAGGAACAAAAACAACGAGGGTAGGTTATGGTGCATTTTATCATTATTGAGGATGTTATCTTCCGCTAAAGGTTTTACATCTCATGTTATCATTCAGACTTTCTGAGACAATGTACAATATCTTGACTAGCATAACAATAGATAAACAATAGATATAGTTATTTTTTATGCATTTTTGTTTCAGTTTATTGCATCACTATTTTGCCAACAATATATTGAAACATAAAGTAATTCATTGTTTAATCTCCCCTCTCTCGTATCTCAGTGTGCTCGGATATTGTTCCACAAGGATGAATGTCTCTTCAGGAAACCACACTAACATCGGCTGGGGTTTTTGCTTGACCCAGGGCTATGTTGGGCTAGTGCTGTCTGGTGCTGCCCAGGTCCTGTGCTTCCTCCTAGGGACACCAACTCTGGTCTGGTGTCTCTGGCTCTCTCTGAGTGGAAGTCTCTCTGGAGGTCTCAAACCCACCCAGGTCTTCCCTGTTAACCTGTTTGCAGTGGAGCTGGTGTTCTGTATCGAGGGTCTCCTTGAGGTGATCAGCTACTTCATACAGAATGTCATGTTACTGCATGTTGTTTTTTTCCTCTATTTCCTCTCCTGGACCTGCAGGCCCCTGCTCCAGAGCTGCATCTGTGTGGAGCACTACATGGCTGTGGTCCAACCTGTGTCTTTCCTCAAATACAGACTCCGGAGGTACAGGGTGGCCTGTTCAACCACGGTCTGGCTGCTGTCGCTCGCTTTTGCATGTTCTCCAATCGCCTCAATGGGTTATGTAGAAACCTCAGCTCAAGTGCTCATTAGTGTCTATTGCCTTGGGTTGGCCATCATTTCTCTCTGCTGCTTCTTCATCCTGCGTGTGCTGAAGCAGCCTGGTCCAGGAGAGGTAGAGGGAGGCAGAGGAGGAGAGAAGAAAGAGGGGACAACAGACCCACATAAGATGAGAGCTTTTGGGATCGTCTTAACAAACCTGTTGATTATCTTTGCAAGCTTCATCCCGGTTGTTGTTGGTTACACCACTGCGGCATCCAGTCTTGACTACATTTGCAATGTCTTCCCCTTGTTGCTCATTGTTAACATCTTCAGTGTCCTCGTCTCACCCCTGATGCACCTCTACAGAGAGGGAAGGCTGTCATGCCGTAGAGGGCCGGAGACACGTTAGACTGACAGTTGTGGGCACTTAAAGAACAGGTTCATGTGACAAACTATCTCTAGGAAATTATAGAGCATTTTTCTAAATACGCATTTGATTAAAATTGTTCTGCCAATACCATGGCGCAGTCTAACTTTTTAGTGCCTGCAACTGTCGTTTAAACCTACTGTACTTGGACACGGCAAATAGTGGAAGATTTTTGAAAATTTTTAAGTGATTAATTTCATGTCATTTTGTGAATTGCAGCATGCTAGCATTGGACTTGTTGTTAAAGGGTCAATCTGCAATTCAAACAATAAAGTGGAACATCCATAATATCAACATTATGTTTTGAGGCTATACAGTAGTTTTTACGTTAATTTTTTTTTTTTAGACAAGCTATTATTTTGGGGTTCTGATGGGGTACGACAGTTGAACTAAGCTCATGAGGCATTAATAAGGTATATTCCCTTGAAAATCACTGGTTATATAATTAATTTAAAAGTCCAACAATGGATATAGTATTCACCCCTTTAACTAAAACTGCATCACATGTTGATAATTTTTGTTTTTGTTCTATTTATAATGCAATTTATTTTAGGATGGTAGGGGATTAGACTGATTAATTTAACATCAGCAATAAGTCATGAATTGTCTTCTTCATATTATATTGTCCATTTAATTTATGGTCCTTGTCTGTCACTAAGATTACATCATTGTATTCAAATGAATGGGGACTGACTGTGTTTGAGAATTGGCTGTCATTGGTACACTATGCACATTCCTAGAAAGCCATTAGGCTCCATAAACACTGGAAAAAAATGAGGGCCCCCCTGATATAAACATCAGCTCTTTTAATGGCAGAGGAATGTCAATTCAAAAGCCAATCCATTAGTCAAATAAAGGCTAATCTATATGAGTGTGATCTTGTTTTGAGAACTCTTCACAGTATACTGTAGGTTCTAAACCCTAAAGCCTGGACAGAAGTATAGACGCTCATTCTTCCCCGATAAGAACAAGCCACAGCAGGTAGAGTGGAAATTCAAAAATCTTTCCTTGTTTTGAAAAAACACAGTAACTTCCATCAATCTGTAAAAACCACATCATCTGTGTGTGTTTTAGTCTTAAATCCTGTGATGATAAAACTAGTTTTACACTAAGTGTTCCACCTCTCCAGATCCACTGATTATCTCACCCTCTTTGTGGTCTTAGAACTCAGCTCTTCCTATTATTCAGAGACTAAAGTAACAGAGGACTTGCAGCAACAAATAAACCAAACTCATCTTTTCCTGATCCCATGAGGTTTAATCACATGGGAGTTTTGAGTATTATGACTCCTGGTAGTGGGTGTGGCCCACCTGTCTAACGGTCTACCTGGGATCAGAGGTGTTCAACTGCCTCCTGGCCTCCTGGTGTCAATGGTTGATACCGGAGGCGGTATCGAATTCATCGCTGGTATCTTCACCGCGTTTCTGTCATCAATGTGTTCTGTAGTGTCTTCATTCTGAGGATGCCGAGCAGGTCCGATCCAGGGAATAGAGGGATGTATAGAAAGGGTGAACAAGAGGAGGGAGGGAACCTGATGAAGAGGAGAGCCTCCCGTATCGTACAGATCATCCTTCTGACCCTGATGCTGAAGTACTCTCCTACGATCATCAGGGAAATCCTTCAGGATCACATTTCTTTGAGATCATTCAGGTGTCTTCTGACCCACATTACTTTCTCCTTCAGGGTGTTGGGTAGCTTTACTCAGCCCCTCCTCTACCTCCACAGGGCTGGGAAACTGCCCTTTATCGGGGGTTAAAGAGAAGGATAACTCCACTGTAGGGGAAAGGTTGTCCTGCATTTCTCTGATTACCATTCTGTTACATTTCCGTTAATCATACTGCTCATGCTATTTAGAGGATTTGACATTTGTAGTAAATGGTTTATGGTTCAACTATGGTTTGTGTGTGTGTGTGGGGGGGGGTGTGGGGGTTGCTTGGTTTGCTGTTCCTAGCTGTTTTGCTTGTTTTGATTAACTTTAACCCCCAAAATACTGTATATGCTACAATTTTATCTTTGCTAAATCATGTTTTAACTTGTATTACATTATGGATATAGCAGTGACCTCTACTATTGACTGATGTTCTACATTGAAATGAATTGCTGTTTGTTTTGAAAGAAGTGTTGAATAAAGCATCTGATTGATTCAACAGTTCAGGTCCCTGTCTGTCTGTTACTTATGATTACCACATGTCATCACATACTGTATATATCCACCTTCAGTGATGAATGCGGTGTATAACCTGCCTGAAGTTTGATTGGCTATTTGCATGACAGCAAACTTTGCAACAATGTTTTTGTAACTAACACTGTTTAGGAGTAAGGCCTAATTCTAGAGTTGATTCTGATCGTTAATATTTGTGTGTTTTAAAAGAAAACTACACACACACACACTGACACACAAAGAAAATAGCTTTGATTAGATTTGGGGATCCTTGGAACTCTAGAGGAAGGATGTGGTTGTCAGAATGTCAAACCTTATGGTTGTCTCTCTATCTACTGGCAACTCTTTATGTCTATAAACATGCCAGTCACCCTGCTGTCTGCCAATTAAAGGATTGGGGATTCTTAGAAACCTTAAACCTCTGAAATGACATATTTGTGATCATTGTTGAGTGATTCCCTGCAGCATACAATTCCAAATACATGATGGGAACAGTAGCAACAGAGCATATTTTTACCTTTATTTAACTAGGCAAGTCAGTTAAGAACAAATTCTTATTTTCAATGACGGCCTAGGAACAGTGGGTTAATTGCCTGTTCAGGGGCAGAACGACTTGTCAGATTTGGGATTTGAACTTGCAACCTTTCGGTTACTAGTCCAACGCTCTAACCACTAGGCTACCCTGCCGCCCCATGCTGCAACTAACATGTCTAAACAGTGTTACTGTCTGAAAAACATCTAAACTAAGTTTTGTACTGATGGAAATTAAAGGTCTTCACAACATTATTTATCAATATCACCTTTTTTTGTAAAAGATCCTTTGCACCCCAGTATCTCTACTTGCACATTAATCTTCTGCACATCTACCATTCCAGTGTTTAATTGCTATATTGTAATTACTTGCTACCATGGACTATTTATTGCCTTAACTCCCTTATCTTACCTCATTTGCATTCACTGTATACAGACTTCTTGATTTCTTTTGTTCTACTGTATTATTGACTATGTTTTGTTTAACTCTGTGTTTTTGTACGTGTCGACTTGCTAAGGTTTATTTTGGCCAGGTCGCAGTTGCAAATGAGAACTTGTTCTTAACTAGCCTACCTGGTTAAATAAAGGTGAAATTAAAAAACAAATGTTTTAACCTAAATGACTTTCAAGCTGATTTACTGGTCATTTTATTATTTCATGTCTAACAAAGAAAATAATTTTATTGACCAAAAAAAATCAGTTTGTGCCACATATTGGGGAATCCTGACCTATAATGTAGGATGCTCTAATGCAATTAGAGAGACATTCTGAATTGAAACAGACTAATAACGTGTATGTCTGAAGTCCATATGATTTGATATGTAAGGTGACACAGTCAGACCTTCCAGGTGGCTGGGTTAACCTGTGGCTGGGACAGACAGGTGCTGAGGGATATGAGTAATGATGCTTCCAACAATGCCTGAATGCAAATCACTGAGCAGATGTGTGTGTGTGTGTATGTGTGTGTGCGTGCGTGCGTGCGTGCGTGCGTGTGTGTGTGTGCTTGCCTTCATGTGCATTTTGCTAACCTGTGTTTTGTTCACAATATGTTTGATATAATTTATAGTCAAATCAAATGACTTCCTCTAAACTTTTGTTTTCAGAATTGTGCTGAATTCATCACTGCCCACAGGTGTGTGTATGTAAATTACACAACACGTGACTTGTTAGGAAGACAACAGGACAGAGAGCTTTGGCTAAAATCACTCATACTGTATGTAGGTGTTGTACAGTCAGGTTGGACGAAGCCTTCTGCTGGAGAGAGAAGTACGAATATCACAAAGCAGGTTCTGACTTACCAAACCAACTAAGGTAGGTTATTTGACATTTTAACATTCCTGACTATGTCATCTCAAGCTATTTATTTTAGGTCTCCTCTTCATGTTTTCATTCAGCCTTTCTGAGACGATGCACAATGTTTTGACTGACAAAAAAGTAGACTTACGTATATCAAAGTATGTTTGTGTATGTTTGCATCAGTATAGTAAATAAAAAATGTTGCCAATAAAATGTTGTAACAAAGTCATGAATTGTGTATTCTCCCCTCTCTCATATCTCAGTGGGCTTGAAAATTGTTCCAAAAGCATGAACAACACATCAGGAAATCACACTGACCTTGACAGATGGGATGTTTGCTTGGACCAGGGCTATGTTGTGCCAGTGCTTTACCACGCTGCCCAGGCCCTGTGCTTCTTCCTAGGGGCACCAGCTCTGGTTTCGTGCCTCTGGCTCTCTCTGATTGAAAGTCTCTCTGGAGGTCTCAAACCCACCCAGGTCTTCCCTATTGAACTGTTTGCGGTGGAGCTAATGTTATGTATCGAGGGTTTTCTTGAGGTGCTCAGCTACCTATTCATCCAGAATGTAGTTTTACGGAAGGTTATTTATGTCCTCTTTTACATCGCCTGGACCTGCAGGCCCCTGCTCCAGAGCTGCATCTGTGTGGAGAGATACCTGGCGGTGGCCCAACCTGTGTCTTTCCTCAAGTACAGGCTCCGGAGGTACAGGGTGGCGTGTTCAACCACGGTCTGGCTGCTGTCGCTCGCTTTTGCATGTTCTCCAATCGCCTCAATTGGTTATGAAGAAGCTGCAGCTCAAGTACTAATTAGTGTCTATTGCCTTGGAGTGGCCGTCATTTCTCTCTGCTGCTTCTTCATCCTGCGTGTGCTGAAGCAGCCTGGTCCAGGAGAGGTAGAGGGGGGCAGAGGGGGAGAGAAGAAACAGGGTACGACAGACCCACATAAGATGAGAGCTTTTGGGATTGTCTTAACCAACCTGGTGATTATCTTGGCGAGCTCCATCCCAGTGGTTGTTGGTTGCACCACCGTGTCATCCAGTCTTGTCTCCTACTGCAATATCTTCCCCTTGTTAATGATCGTTAACATTTTCAGTATCATGGTCTCACCCCTGCTGCACCTCTACAGAGAGGGAAGGCTGCCATGCCGAAGAGGACCAGAGACACGTTAAACAGTTGTGGGAACTAAATGTACATGTTTGTGAAAAGTTATCACTAAAAGACTGTAGAGCGTTGTGTTAAATACACATTTAATTAGAATTGTTTTGCCAGTACCGCGGTGCAGCCTAACTTCTAAGTGCCTGCAACCGTAGCTTAAACATATGTAGACACAGCAAAGGGCAGATAATACATTGTTATTTCTTAATTGATAAATATTTGAGATACATGTTTTCTATTATGGTGTTTTTAACTTACGTTGCATCCCTTGTTTAGAATTTATAGTGAATGTTGGTTTGTTTTTTAATTGTACAATTAATAATATGATGTGGTGGATGGATATGGGACTCGCCCTATTCATTTAGCATCAGCATTAAGTCATGGATCGTCTTCTTCTTCTTCTTGTCATGTTCTACTTTGAACGTAGGTTCCTTGTCTGTCACTAAGATGACATCATGATATTTAAATGTATGGGGACTGAATGTCCATAAGACTTGTAAGGTTGTCACACTTACTCAACTTTCTAACCAAGACACTGTACACTACTAGAAAGCCATTACACTCCATACAAAAACATGGACCCCCCCTAATGTTAAATGGATAATGGATAGTTTGGAACTTAGGCAATGAGGCCCTTTATCTACTTCCAGAGAGTCATGGATGTCATTTTTACGACTCTGCTTCCAATATGAAGAGCCTCCCGAACTATCCCTTGAATATCGGCCATTTTAACAGCAGATGCACGTCAATTCAAAAGACAATCCATTAGTCAAATAAAGGCTAGTCTAGATGGGTGTGCTCTTGTTTTGAGAACTCTTCCCAGTATACTGTAGGTGATAAACCCTAACCCCTGGACAGACGTATAGACACTCCTTCTTCCCCGATAAGAACAAGCCACAGCAGGTAGAGTGGAAACTCAATTTCTTTCCTTGCTTTGAAAAACCACAGTAACTTCAATCATTTTGTAAAAACCACATCATCTGTGTGTTTGTGTTTCAGTCTTAAATCCTGTGATGATAAAACTTGTTTTACACTTAGTGTTACACCTCTTCAGAGCCACTAATTATCTCGCCCTCTTTGTGGTCTTAGAACTCAGTGCTTCCTATTATTCAGAGACTAAAGCAACAGAGGACATGTTGCAATTAAGGAACCAAACTCATCTTTTCCTCCAATTATTTACTTCACCGTCATCCAGTGTGTCATGGAGCTTCTCTACTGCCTCTATTGGTCAATAAAGTCCTCTTCCTCAAAGGTTTGACAGTTCATTCTGACCGTTCATGGTTGCTGACAATTTGCCTTCTTGTGTCAATGGGTTCTGCCCAAGGTGGCATCAAATTCAACTATGGTATCTTCGCCGCGGTCCTGTTCATCAAGAGAGATGTTCTGTCTTCATTCTGAGGTTGCTGAGCAGGTCCAGGTCCAGGGGATGGAGGGAAGAGAAAGAGCGTGAAAAAGAGGGAAGGAATCATCCAGATCATCCTGTTGATCTTGATGATGAACTGCTCTCTTACAATCATCGGGGCAATACATCAGGATGATATTTGTTTGAGATCATTCAGGTGTAGTTTGAGCTCCATTATTTTGTTGTTCAGCTTGTTTGGTAAATTTACTTAGTCCCTCCTCGGCGGGGCTGGGAAACTGCTCTGAATCAGGGTTAAAGAAAAGGATAACTCCACTGTAGGGGAATGATTATCTTGCATTACTCTGGTTACCATGCTGTTCCATTCTTTTTAATCATATTGTTCATGCTATTTAGAGGTTTGACCTTTTTTAAGTGGTTTAGGTTTCACACAAATAGTGTGCGGGGAAGGGTGATTGTTTTTGCGTGAAAATTGTCATTTATTTTGTCGTTGTATAGCTGTTTATCTCAGTGAAATGATGAAGATGCACTATATAAGCAGAAGTATGTGGACACCCCTTCAAATTTATGGATTTTGCTATTTCAGCCACACACGTTGCTGACAGGTGTATACAATTGAGCACACAGCCATGCAATCTCCATAGACAAACATTGGCAAAAGTCTTGGCCTTACTGAAGAGCTCATTGAATTTTAACATGGTACCGTCATAGGATGCCACCTTTCCAACAAGTCAGATCGTCAAAATTAGTTAACCATCCGGCAGTGCGAAACACATGAATCATGTAAAGTTTGATGGAGGAGGAATAATGGGCTGGGACTGTTTTTCATGGTTCAGGCTTGGCCCCTTACTTACTGAGAAAGGAAATCTTAACGCATACAATGATATTCTAGACAATTATGTGTTTCCAACATTGCGGCAACAGTTTTGTGAGGTCCTTTCCTGTTTCACCATGACAATGCCCCCGTATACAAAGTGAGATCCATACAGAAATAATTTATTGAGATTGGTGTGGAAGAACTTGACTGGACAGAGCCCTGACCTCAACCCCATTGAACACCTTTGGCATTAATTGGAAAGCTGACTGCGAGCCAAGCCTTATCGCTCATTATCAGTGACTGACCTCACTAATGCTCTTGTGGGTGAATGGAAGCAAGTCCCCGTAGCAATGTTCCAACAACTAGAGGAAAGCCTTCCCAGAAGAGTGACGGCTGTTATAGCAGGAAAGGGGGGAAACAACTCCATATTAATGCCCATGATTTTGGAATAAGATGTTTGATGAGCAGGTGTCCACATACTTTATGTCAAGTAGTGTTTATTGTGATATGTTTCTGTCACCTCAGTCTCACAATTAAAACCTATAACCGACTGTTTTGCTTGGTTTGACTAAATGTATTCCATTACATATTACACTCTGTATAACATTTGCTTCTCTACTATTCTATATTGTTCTATATTAAAATGTATTGTACATTTAAAAAAAGTGTGGAATAAAGCAAAAGTGATTGATTCAACAGTTTATGTCATCAAATATGTATCCTCCGTCAGTGATGAATACAAATGTATTTGCTAATTGTGTCAACATTAAGAAACATGCTAACTCAGCCACTAGGAAAAACAACATTAGCTTCCATGAACATTGGGACCTACCTGATGTTTTCAATGACTATTTGCATGACAGCCAACATTGTATTTTAGTTGTTGTAACTGCCTCTGTAGGAGCATGGCCTAATTCTGGAGTTGATCCTGACATTATCTTCAATATTTGTGTATTTTTTTTGCACAAATGTGGGAGTTAGCGGGCCTGCTGCTGGGTTGTTGCCCTCCTACGGCCTCCTCCACGTCTCCTGATGTACTGGCCTGTCTCCTGGTAGCGCATCTCCATGCTCTGGACACTACGCTGACAGACACAGCAAACATTCTTGCCACAGCTCGCATTGATGTGCCATCCTGGATGAGCTGCACTACCTGAGCCACTTGTGTGGGTTGTAGACTCCGTCTCATGCTACCACTCGAATGAAAGCACCGCCAGCATTCAAATGTGACCAAAACATCAGCCAGGAAACATAGGAACTGAGAAGTGGTCTGTGGTCACCATCTGCAGAACCACTCCTTTATTGGGGGTGTCTTGCTAATTGCTTATAATTTCCACCTGTTGTCTATTCCATTTGCACAACAGCAGGTGAAATTTAATGTCAATCTGTGTTGCTTCCTAAGTGGACAGTTTGATTTCACAGAAGTGTGATTGACTTGGAGTTACATTGTGTTGTTTAAGTGTTCCCTTAATTTTTTTGAGCAGTGTATTATCCGTAACCAAAACTATTGTATTTTGCGCTGTTTGAAGCTGGTGCACAAAACAGAATGTAAAATATTCTAAAACAATATGTAAGAATGCGAAAAACAGAAATAGCACAGCTTATCACATGTGCTTTCAATGAGAATGACAGATCTATAACTCCCATTTCAATGTGAATTTGGTTGGGTCGCCCAAAAAGTTACATATTGCAGGTGACAGAGTCAGCCCTTGCAGGTGGCTGGGCTAACCTTTGGCTGGGAAAGACAGGTGCTGAGTGATATGAATGATGATGCTTCCATTTCTGCTCAGGCCAAAATGTCTGTTGAAATGCCATCTATGTGTGTGTCTGTGTGTGTGTGCATATACATGTATGTAGCATTTTGTATTTTATTCATCTGTGTTTTGTTCATGATATATTTTGATTTCTAGTCAAATACAATTATTTCCTCTAAACTAATCATGCAGTTGTACACCATTTTTTCATGCACTGTAATGGTGACGGGTGGTGTCAGTTCTGTCTTTGATGGTTTTTGTCCTATTATATTTGTTAAAATGGTGTGCAGTGCATTAGAGTAGTTGAGTCAGCATAAATGGGGTCATCATCTTTAAAATGAACAAGATAAAACAAACATTCAGATAGGATGATGGGGATAATTTCAGTGAAAAATATAAGAGGGCAACAGTACTCGTGCAAAGTTTCAGAATGATAACTTCCAAAATGGGTGTGCTACATGAAATTTATCATGAAGTCACCCAGATGTCCAACACAAGTAGCCCAAATGTACCCAAGTGGCCAAATTGGTGAAGGTATACATTTTGAAACAAATAACTATATGCAAAATGCAAAAAATGATATTCTAACACCCCCCCCCCCAAAAAAAAAAGGAGAAAAAAATATATACATTTACAAAATAACATAATAACTATTTACACACTTTCAATATTTGGAAGACACTCAGTTCTCTATCAAATCAAATGTATTTATATAGCCCTTCGTACATCAGCTAATATCTCAAAGTGCTGTACAGAAACCCATTCTAAAACCCCAAACAGCAAGCAATGCAGGTGTAGAAGCACGGTGGCTAGGAAAAACTCCCTAGAAAGGCCAAAACCTAGGAAGAAACCCAGGCTATGAGGGGTGGCCAGTCCTCTTCTGGCTGTGCCGGGTGGAGATTATAACAGAACATGGCCGAGATTTTCAAACGTTCATAGATGACCAGCAGGGTCAAATAATAATAATCACAGTAGTTGTAGAGGATGCAACAGGACAGCACCTCAAGAGTATATATGAACAGTTTAGGGTTCCATAGCCGCAGGCAGAACAGTTGAAACTGGAACAGCAGCAAGGCCAGGTGGACTAGGGACAGCAAGGAGTCATCATGCCAGGTAGTCCTGATGCATGGTCCTAGGGCTCAGGTCCTCCGAGAGAGAGAAAGAGAGATTTAGAGAGAGCATACTTAAATTCACACAGGACATCGGATAAGACGGACAAAGTACTCCAGAAATAACAAACTGACCATAGCCCCCCGACACATAAACTACTGCAGGATAAATACTGGAGGCTGAGACAGGAGGGGTCAGGAGACACTGTGGCCCCATCTGATGAGACCCCCGGAAAGGGCCAACCAAGCAGGATATAACCCCACCCACTTTGCCAAAGCTTTACACAATATTGTGCTGCTGATGCCAGGTGCCATAGCAGTCTCTTTCTACTGTAAAGCAGAGGGTCACCAAGCATGGGGCGCAGGTGATGGGGGACTTAATTTTGCAAAGAACACAGCGAAGCCTCCATGCTGTTCCCTTTTGGCCCTGAGGCACATCCATGCCTGCAGATATAAATTTGGGCAGATGAATGGACACCTTGGCCCTGGGGGCTGCCATTCGGAGTCAGTGTCACTGTGAAAGAAAATGTTCAGTTAGAATAGTTTCACATATGAGCCCTGTATCAACAGGTATAATAAACAGTTATATATATAAAGTACAGGGAACATAAGGTTGAATATATTATGACAGACCAGCTAGATCTACTGTATCCATTTCACTTTGGCCATTGTTGTGGGCCTGCCCTCCCCTCAACATGCTTCAAATAGGCTATTTCATGTGGGTTGGGGTCGGGCGGCAGACACACGCATCTCACATTTCATGACATTACATGTTTATATATTGCTTCTAAAATAAAATAAAAAATAAAATAATATTTAATATTATTAATTTCAAACAAGAGCATTAGCATGACAAGAACTTACCAGTCCAAAATGATGTCCTCTCCTGCTCAAAATTTTTTCCTCCACTTGGGAATCGCTAAATGAATTGTCCTACAACAATCTCTGTCTCACTTTCCCAATCAATTTATTCAAAAATTGTTTGTACATCTGTATATCTAGACTTAGATTTAGCTTTCCCTGACTTAGTCTCCATAATGATTGATATATAAACAGCTGAATATGCGAAACAACGCTGTGCGTAATAGGTGTTGCTCCTTCCGGTATGAAACTTCAATAGCGAATTACTCTCTTTATGCCTGAGTTTACTACATGGGTTGGTCTTGCAACACATAAACCTGACCTATTGCCGTTTACCTCAGCTCATCGGCTATCTACCCAGCTAGATTTCAAGACGATCAGTGGTCATTGGGTTAAAATACAGTCAATCAATGAAACAGTGGACAAATCATTGGTGCACATTGGCTTTCGATACATGTGAGACACTTGTATTTTCATGAATGTTTAATATGACTATTTATGTAGCGATCACCGTATGTTGTGGAATTTCAGCACGCTACCGGATTCCGTGCTCAGAGAGGTTAACTCTCTGTTCTGAATGTGTTAGATGCCAGTTCGTATAGCTTTTAGCCGTACCCTTATCCTACTTCTCCTCTATTCCTCTGATGTAGAGGTTAATCCAGGTCCTGCAGTGCCTATCTCCACTCCCACTCCCCAGGTGCTCTCATTTGTTGACTTCTGTAACCGTAAAAGCCTTGGTTTCATGCATGTTAAAATTAGAAGCCTATTCCCTAAGTTTGTTTTACTCACTGCTTTAGCACACTGGCAAGCCGGATGTCTTAGCCGTGTCTGAATCCTGGCTTAGGGAAACCACCAAAAAACCTGAAATCTCCATTGCAAACTCCATTGCAAACTATTGCCAAGATAGATCTGCCAAAAGGGGCGGTGTTGCAATCTACTGCAAGGATACTATCCAAGTCTGTTCCCAAACAATTCGAGTTTCTACTTCTAAAAATTCACCTTTCCAGAAACAAGTCTCTCACTGTTGCCGCTTGCTATAGACCTCCTTCTGCCCCCAGCTGTGCCCTCGATAACATATGTGAATTGATTGTCTATCTTCTGAGCTCGTGCTACTAGGTGACCTAAACTGGGACATGCTTAACACCCCGGCCATCCTACAATCCAAGCTTGATGCCCTCAATGTCACACAAATTATCATTTAACCTACCAGGTACAACTCCAAATCCGTAAACACGGACACCCTCATAGATGTCATCCTAACTAACTCACCCTCCAAATACACCTCTGCTGTTTTCAATCAAGATCTCAGCGATCACTGCGTCATTGCCTGCATCCGTAATGGGTCTGGGACCAAACGACCACCCCTCATCACTGTCAAACGCTCTCTAAAACACTTCTGTGAGCAAGCCTTTCTAATCGACCTGGCCGGGATATCCTGGAATGACATTGACCTCATCCTGTCAGTAGATGATGCCTGGCTATTCTTTAAAAGTGCCTTCCTCAAGATCTTAAATAATCATGCCCCATTCAAAACAATGTGAACTAGGAATAGATAGAGTCCTTGGTTCACTCCAGACCTGTCTACCCTTGACCAGCACAAAAACAGCCCCCATGATATGCAACTTTTCGGGGAATTTAGGAACAAATATACACAGGCAGTTAGGAAAGCTAAGGCTAGCTTTTTCAAACAGAAATTTGGATCCTGTAGTACTAACTCAAAAACGTTCTGGGACACTGTAAAGTCCATGGAGAATAAGAGCACCTCCTCCCAGCTGCCCACTGCTCTGAGGCTAGGAAACACTGTCACCACCGATAAACCCACTAAAAATTGAGAATTTCAATAAGCATTTCTCTACGGCTGGCCATGCTTTCCACCTGGCTACCCCTACCCAGGTCAACTAACCGGCACCCTCCACAGCAATCCGCCAAAGCCCCACTATTTCTCCTTCACCCAAATACAGATAGCTGATGTTCTGAAAGAACTGCAAAATCTGGACGCCTACAAATCAGCCGGGCTAGACAATCTGGACCCTCTCTTTCTAAAAATATCTGCCGACATTTTTTCAACCCCTATTATTAGCCTGTTCAACCTCTCTTTCGTATTGTCTGAGATTCCCAAAGATTGGAAAGCTGCCGTGGTCATCCCCCTCTTCAAAGGGGGTGACACTCTAGACCCAAACTGCTACAGACCTATATCTATCCTACGCTGTCTGTGAGGACGTTGGTAAAAATGAAAAATGCAGAGTCAGGTGCAGGACACAGTTCTGAGTAATAATCCAAAATTTACTCAATAATAGGTAAGATTCCAACAAGGAACTTATACAATAAACCAAAGCATGAACAACGAGACTCCACATGACAAACAATAATGCACAAAACAGAGAGGGAAATCAGAGGGTTAAATAAGGAACATAATTAATGGAATGGAAACCAGGTGTGTATGATCAAGACAAAACAAAATGAAAATTAAACATGAATCAGTGGTGTCTAGAAAGCCGGTGACGTCAACCGCCGAACGCCGCCAGAAGAAGGAGAAGGAACAACTTCGGCCAAAGTCGTGATAGAGCCCCACCTTGACCCACGCGCCGACACCGGCCTTGAGGATGACCCGGAGGACGAGGCGCAGGGCGATCCGGGTGGAGGCGGTGAAATTCCTGCAGTAATGATGGAACCAGGATGTCCTCCACTGAAACCCATCATCTCTCCTCCGGACCGTACCCCTCCCACTCCACGAGGTACTGAAGGCCTCTCGCCCGACGTCTTGAGTCCATGATGGCTCGCACAGTATACGCCGGGGACCCCTCGATGTCCAGAGGGGACGGAGGAACCTCCCGCACCTCAGACTGCTGGAGCGGACCAGCCACCACCGGCCTGAGGAGAGACACATGGAACTAAGGGTTAATATGGTAATCAGCGGGAAGTTGTAACCCATAACAAACCTTGTTCAATCTCCTCAGGACTTTAAATGGCCCCACAAACCATGGACCCAGCTTCCGGCAGGGCAGGCGAAAGGGCAGGTTTCGGGTCGAGAGCCTCACTGCGGTGGCGGTCGACACTCGCCTTCTGCCGCCTGATGACCTGTTGTAAACGCACATGAGCAGCATCCCATGTCGCCTCCGACTGCCGAAACCATTCATCCACCGCATGCCATGGTGCCAGGACTGGCTGATAACCTAGAACACACTGGAAAGCGGATAGGTTAGTGGAAGAGCGGCGAAGGGAATTTTGGGCCAGGGGATGAAAACCGACCACTCCCCCGGCCGGTCCTGGCAATAGGACCGCAGAAACCTACCCACATCCTGGTTTACCTTCTCCACCTGCCCGTTACTCTCGGCGTGAAAACCTGAGGTGAGGCTAACCGAGACCCCCAGGCATTCCATAAACGCCCTCCAGACTTTAGATGTGAATTGGGGACCCCGATCAGAAACTATATCCTCAGGCATCCCGTAGTGCCGGAATACATGGTTGAACAGGGCCTCCGCAGTCTGTAGAGCTGTAGGGAGACCGGGCAAAGGAAGGAGATGGCAGGACTTAGAAAACCGATCCACAACAACTGGGATCGTGGTATTACCCCATGACGGGGTAGATCAGCCACGAAGTCCAACAATAGGTGTGACCACGGTCGTTGTGGAACGGGAAGAGGCTGTAACTTCCCTCTGGGCAGGTGTCTAGGTGCCTTGCACTGTGCGCACACCGGGCAGGAGGAAACAAACCGTCACGTCCTTAGCTAAAGTGGGCCACCAGTACTTCCCAGCAAGACAGCGCACTGTCCAACCGTTGCCAAGATGACCCGAGGAGGGTGACGTGTGGGCCCAACAAATCAAACGATCACGGACATCAAGCGGAACGTACAGACACCCAACTGGACACTGTGGAGGAGTGGGCTCTGCACGTGAAGCCCGCTCGATGTCCGCGTCCATCTCCCATACCACGGGTGCCACCAGGCAAGAAGCAGGAATTATGGGAGTAGGCTCTGCGGACCGCTCCTCCGTGTCATACACCCTGGACAGTGCGTCTGGACAGTTCAGACATCTGTTAAGGGAATGTTTATCAATGATGACTAATTATGTATACATTTCAATCAGGACTGACTAGTCCAAATGCTATTATGTACTGTACATATATGAATTTTCTCTCTTGCTCCCATTCCCAATTGTATATAATATAGTCAGGAGTTTAGAATAGTGCCTTGGTACAAAAGGATGAACTTTTTGTTTTCTTTTGTTCTACTGTATTATTGACTATGTTTTGTTTACTCCATGTGCAACTCTGTGTTGTTGTATGTGTTGAATTGCTATGCTTTATCTTGGCCAGGTCACAGTTGCAAATGAGAACTTGTTCTTAACTAACTAACTGGTTAAATAAAGGTGAAATTCAAAAAAATATATTTTAACCTAAATGACTTTCAAGCTGATTTACTGGTCATTTTGTTATTTCATGTCTAACAAAGAAAATAATTTTATTGACCAAAAAAATTCAGTTTGTGCCACATATTGGGGAATCCTGACCTATAATGTAATATTCTCTAATGCAATTAGAGAGACATTCTATTTGAAACAGACAGACACGGTGTATGTCTGAAGTCCATATGATTTGATATGTAAGGTGACACAGTCAGACCTTTCAGGTGGCTGGGTTAACCTGTGGCTGGGACAGACAGGTGCTGAGGGATATGAGTAATGATGCTTCCAACAATGCCTGAATGCAAATCACTGAGCAGATGTGTGTGTGTGTGTGTGTGTGTGTGTGTGTGTGTGTGTGTGTGTGTGTGTGTGTGTGTGTGTGTGTGTGTGTGTGTGTGTGTGTGTGTGTGTGTGTGTGTGTGTGTGTGTGTGTGTGTGTGTGTGCGTGCGTGCGTGCGTGCGTGCGTGTGTGCTTGCCTTCATGTGCATTTTGCTAACCTGTGTTTTGTTCACAATATGTTTGATATAATTTATAGTCAAATCAAATGACTTCCTCTAAGCTTTTGTTTTCAGAATCGTGCTGAATTCATCACTGCCCACAGGTGTGTGTATGTAAATAACACAACACGTGACTTGTTAGGAAGACAACAGGACAGAGAGCTTTGGCTAAAGCCACTCATACTGTATGTAGGTGTTGTACAGTCAGGTTGGACGAAGCCTTCTGCTGGAGAGAGAAGTACGAATATCACAAAGCAGGTTCTGACTTACCAAACCAACTAAGGTAGGTTATTTGACATTTTAACATTCCTGACTATGTTATCTCAAGCTATTTATTTTAGGTCTCCTCTTCATGTTTTCATTCAGCCTTTCTGAGACGATGCACAATGTTTTGACTGACAAAAAAGTAGACTTACGTATATCAAAGTATGTTTGTGTATGTTTGCATCAGTATAGTAAATAAAAAATGGTGCCAATAAAATGTTGTAACAAAGTCATGAATTGTGTATCCTCCCCTCTCTCATATCTCAGTGGGCTTGAAAATTGTTCCAAAAGCATGAACGACTCTTCAGGAAATCACACTGACCTTGACAGATGGGATGTTTGCTTGGACCAGGGCTATGTTGTGCCATTGCTTTACCACGCTGCCCAGGCCCTGTGCTTCTGCCTAGGGGCACCAGCTCTGGTTTCGTGCCTCTGGCTCTCTCTGAGTGGAAGTCTCTCTGGAGGTGTCAAACCCACCGAGGTCTTCCCTATTAAACTGTTTGCGGTGGAGCTGGTGTTCTGTGTCGAGGGTTTTCTTGAGGTGGTCAGCTACCTACTCATCCAGAATGTAGTTTTACGGAAGGTTATTTATGTCCTCTTTTGCATCGCCTGGACCTGCAGGCCCCTGCTCCAGAGCTGCATCTGTGTGGAGAGATACCTGGCGGTGGCCCAACCTGTGGCTTTCCTCAAGTACAGACTCCGGAGGTACAGGGTGGCGTGTTCAACCACGGTCTGGCTGCTGTCGCTCGCTTTAGCATGTTCTCCAATCTCCTCAAAGGGTTATGAAGAAGCTGCAGCTCAAGTACTAATTTGTGTCTATTGCCTTGGGGTGGCCGTCATTTCTATCTGCTGCTTCTTCATCCTGCGTGTGTTGAAGCAGCATGGTCCAGGAGAGGTGGAGGGGGGCAGAGGGGGAGAGAAGAAACAGAGTACGACAGACCCACATAAGATGAGAGCTTTTGGGATTGTCTCAACCAACCTGGTGATTATCTTGGCAAGCTCCATCCCAGTGGTTGTTGGTTACACCACCGTGTCATCCAGTCTTGTCTCCTACTGCAATGTCATCCCCATGTTATTGATGGTTAACATTTTCAGTGTCCTGGTCTCACCCCTGCTGCACCTCTACAGAGAGGGAAGGCTGCCATGCCGAAGAGGGCCAGAGACACGTTAGATAGTTTTGGGCACTAAATGTACATGTTTGTGACAAGTTATCACTAAAAGACTGTAGAGCGTTGTGTTAAATACACATTTAATTAGAATTGTTTTGCCAGTACCGCGGTGCAGCCTAACTTCTAAGTGCCTGCAACCGTAGCTTAAACATATGTAGACACAGCAAAGGGCAGATAATACATTGTCATTTCTTAATTGATAAATTGTTGAATGTTTTCTTCTATGGTGTTGTTAACTTAAGTTGTATCCCTTGTTTAGCATTTATAGTGAATGTTGGTTTGTTTTTTAATTTTACAATTAATAATAGGATGTGGTGGATGGATATGGGACTAGCCCTATTCATTTAGCATCAGCATTAAGTCATGGATTGTCTTCTTCTTCTTCTTGTCATGTTCTACTTTGAACGTAGGTTCCTTGTCTGTCACTAAGATGACATCATGATATTTAAATGTATGGGGACTGAATGTCCATAAGACTTGTAAGGTTGTCACACTTACTCAACTTTCTAACCAAGACACTGTACACTACTAGAAAGCCATTACACTCCATCCAAAAACATGGACCCCCCCTAATGTTAAATGGATAATGGATAGTTTGGAACTTAGGCAATGAGGCCTTTTATCTACTTCCAGAGAGACATGGATGTCATTTTTACGACTCTGCTTCCAATATGAAGAGCCTCCCGAACTATCCCTTGAATATCGGCCATTTTAAACAGCAGATGCACGTCAATTCAAAAGACAATCCATTAGTCAAATAAAGGCTAGTCTAGATGGGTGTGATCTTGTTTTGAGAACTCTTCCCAGTATACTGTAGGTGATAAACCCTAACCCCTGGACAGACGTATAGACACTCCTTCTTCCCCGATAAGAACAAGCCACAGCAGGTAGAGTGGAAACTCAATTTCTTTCCTTGCTTTGAAAAACCACAGTAATTTCAATCATTTTGTAAAAACCACATCACCTGTGTGTTTGTGTTTCAGTCTTAAATCCTGTGATGATAAAACTTGTTTTACACTAAGTGTTACACCTCTTCATTGCCACTAATTATCTCGCCCTCTTTGTGGTCTTAGAACTCAGTGCTTCCTATTATTCAGAGACTAAAGCAACAGAGGACATGTTGCAATTAAGGAACCAAACTCATCTTTTCCTCCAATTATTTTGACTCCTGGAGCTGTCCCACCTGTCTGCCAGTCTACCTGGGAACGGAGATGTTCATTTTCCTCCTGGGCCTGGGCACCAACACCTGGTACCTGTGGCTGGCGGCTCTTCAGCCCAAGTGAACCAGGAGAACTTCACTGTCATCCAGTCTGTCATGGAGCTTCTCTACTGCCTCTATTGGTCAATAAAGTCCTCTTCCTCAAAGGTTTGACAGTTCATTCTGACCGTTCATGGTTGCTGACAATTTGCCTTCTTGTGTCAATGGGTAATGTCCAAGGTGTCATCAAATTCAACTATGGTATCTTCGCCGCGGTCCTGTTCATCAAGAGAGATGTTCTGTCTTCATTCTGAGGTTGCTGAGCAGGTCCAGGTCCAGGGGATGGAGGGAAGAGAAAGAGCGTGAAAAAGAGGGAAGGAATCATCCAGATCATCCTGTTGATCTTGATGATGAACTGCTCTCTTACAATCATCGGGGCAATACATCAGGATGATATTTGTTTGAGATCATTCAGGTGTAGTTTGAGCTCCATTATTTTGTTGTTCAGCTTGTTTGGTAAATTTACTTAGTCCCTCCTCGGCGGGGCTGGGAATCAGGGTTAAAGAAAAGGATAACTCCACTGTAGGGGAATGATTATCTTGCATTACTCTGGTTACCATGCTGTTCCATTCTTTTTAATCATATTGTTCATGCTATTTAGAGGTTTGACCTTTTTTATAAGTGGTTTAGGGTTCACACAAATAGTGTGCGGGGAAGGGTGATTGTTTTTGCGTGAAAATTGCCATTTATTTTGTTGTTGTATAGCTGTTTATCTCAGTGAAATGATGAAGATGCACTATATAAGCAGAAGTATGTGGACACCCCTTCAAATTTATGGATTTTGCTATTTCAGCCACACACGTTGCTGACAGGTGTATACAATTGAGCACACAGCCATGCAATCTCCATAGACAAACATTGGCAAAATTATTGGCCTTACTGAAGAGCTCATTGAATTTTAACATGGTACCGTCATAGGATGCCACCTTTCCAACAAGTCATATCGTCAAAATTAGTTAACCATCCGGCAGTGCGAAACACATGAATCATGTAAATTTTGATGGAGGAGGAATAATGGGCTGGGACTGTTTTTCATGGTTCAGGCTTGGCCCCTTACTTACTGAGAAAGGAAATCTTAACGCATACAATGATATTCTAGACAATTATGTGTTTCCAACATTGCGGCAACAGTTTTGTGAGGTCCTTTCCTGTTTCACCATGACAATGCCCCCGTATACAAAGTGAGATCCATACAGAAATAATTTATTGAGATTGGTGTGGAAGAACTTGACTGGACAGAGCCCTGACCTCAACCCCATTGAACACCTTTGGCATTAATTGGAAAGCTGACTGCGAGCCAAGCCTTATCGCTCATTATCAGTGCCTGACCTCACTAATGCTCTTGTGGTTGAATTGAAGCAAGTCCCCGTAGCAATGTTCCAACAACTAGAGGAAAGCCTTCCCAGAAGAGTGACGGCTGTTATAGCAGGAAAGGGGGGAAACAACTCCATATTAATGCCCATGATTTTGGAATAAGATGTTTGATGAGCAGGTGTCCACATACTTTATGTCAAGTAGTGTTTATTGTGATATGTTTCTGTCACCTCAGTCTCACAATTAAAACCTATAACCGACTGTTTTGCTTGGTTTGACTAAATGTATTCCATTACACTCTATATAACATTTGCTTCTCTACCAGTCTATATTGTTCTATATTAAAATGTATTGTACATTTAAAAAAAAGTGTGGAATAAAGCAAAAGTGATTGATTCAACAGTTTATGTCATCAAATATGTATCCTCCGTCAGTGATGAATACAAATGTATTTGCTAATTGTGTCAACATTAAGAAACATGCTAACTCAGCCACTAGGAAAAACAACATTAGCTTCCATGAACATCGGGACCTACCTGATGTTTTCAATGACTATTTGCATGACAGCCAACATTGTATTTTAGTTGTTGTAACTGCCTCTGTAGGAGCATGGCCTAATTCTGGAGTTGATCCTGACATTATCTTCAATATTTGTGTATTTTTTTTGCACAAATGTCGGAGTTAGCGGGCCTGCTGCTGGGTTGTTGCCCTCCTACGGCCTCCTCCACGTCTCCTGATGTACTGGCCTGTCTCCTGGTAGCGCATCTCCATGCTCTGGACACTACGCTGACAGACACAGCAAACATTCTTGCCACAGCTCGCATTGATGTGCCATCCTGGATGAGCTGCACTACCTGAGCCACTTGTGTGGGTTGTAGACTCCGTCTCATGCTACCACTCGAATGAAAGCACCGCCAGCATTCAAATGTGACCAAAACATCAGCCAGGAAACATAGGAACTGAGAAGTGGTCTGTGGTCACCATCTGCAGAACCACTCCTTTATTGGGGGTGTCTTGCTAATTGCTTATAATTTCCACCTGTTGTCTATTCCATTTGCACAACAGCATGTGAAATTTATTGTCAATCAGTGTTGCTTCCTAAGTGGACAGTTTGATTTCACAGAAGTGTGATTGACTTGGAGTTACATTGTGTTGTTTAAGTGTTCCCTTAATTTTTTTGAGCAGTGTATTATCCGTAACCAAAACTATTGTATTTTGCGCTGTTTGAAGCTGGTGCACAAAACAGAATGTAAAATATTCTAAAACAATATGTAAGAATGCGAAACACAGAAATAGCACAGCTTATCACATGTGCTTTCAATGAGAATGACAGATCTATAACTCCCATTTCAATGTGAATTTGGTTGGGTCGCCCAAAAAGTTACATATTGCAGGTGACAGAGTCAGCCCTTGCAGGTGGCTGGGCTAACCTTTGGCTGGGAAAGACAGGTGCTGAGTGATATGAGTGATGATGCTTCCATTTCTGCTCAGGCCAAAATGTCTGTTGAAATGCCATCTATGTGTGTGTTTGTGTGTGTGTGCATATACATGTATGTAGCATTTTGTATTTTATTCATCTGTGTTTTGTTCATGATATATTTTGATTTCTAGTCAAATACAATTATTTCCTCTAAACTAATCATGCAGTTGTACACCATTTTTTCATGCACTGTAATGGTGACGGGTGGTGTCAGTTCTGTCTTTGATGGTTTTTGTCCTATTATATTTGTTAAAATGGTGTGCAGTGCATTAGAGTAGTTGAGTCAGCATAAATGGGGTCATCATCTTTAAAATGAACAAGATAAAACAAACATTCAGATAGGATGATGGGGATAATTTCAGTGAAAAATATAAGAGGGCAACAGTACTTGTGCAAAGTTTCAGAATGATAACTTCCAAAAATGAGTGTGCTTCTTGACATTTATCATGAAGTCACCCAGGTGTCCCACACAAGTAGCCCAAATGTACCCAAGTGGCCAAATTGGTGAAGGTATACATTTTGAAACAAATAACTATATGCAAAATGCCAAAATGATATTCTAACACCCCCCCTCCCCCAAAAAAAGGGTGAAAAAAATATATACATTTACAAAATAACATAATAACTATTTACACACTTTCAATATTTGGAAGACACTCAGTTCTCTATCAAATCAAATGTATTTATATAGCCCTTCGTACATCAGCTAATATCTCAAAGTGCTGTACAGAAACCCATTCTAAAACCCCAAACAGCAAGCAATGCAGGTGTAGAAGCACGGTGGCCCCATCTGATGAGACCCCCGGAAAGGGCCAACCAAGCAGGATATAACCCCACCCACTTTGCCAAAGCTTTACACAATATTGTGCTGCTGATGCCAGGTGCCATAGCAGTCTCTTTCTACTGTAAAGCAGAGGGTCACCAAGCATGGGGCGCAGGTGATGGGGGACTTAATTTTGCAAAGAACACAGCGAAGCCTCCATGCTGTTCCCTTTTGGCCCTGAGGCACATCCATGCCTGCAGATATAAATTTGGGCAGATGAATGGACACCTTGGCCCTGGGGGCTGCCATTCGGAGTCAGTGTCACTGTGAAAGAAAATGTTCAGTTAGAATAGTTTCACATATGAGCCCTGTATCAACAGGTATAATAAACAGTTATATATATAAAGTACAGGGAACATAAGGTTGAATATATTATGACAGACCAGCTAGATCTACTGTATCCATTTCACTTTGGCCATTGTTGTGGGCCTGCCCTCCCCTCAACATGCTTCAAATAGGCTATTTCATGTGGGTTGGGGTCGGGCGGCAGACACACGCATCTCACATTTCATGACATTACATGTTTATATATTGCTTCTAAAATAAAATAAAAAATAAAATAATATTTAATATTATTAATTTCAAACAAGAGCATTAGCATGACAAGAACTTACCAGTCCAAAATGATGTCCTCTCCTGCTCAAAATTTTTTCCTCCACTTGGGAATCGCTAAATGAATTGTCCTACAACAATCTCTGTCTCACTTTCCCAATCAATTTATTCAAAAATTGTTTGTACATCTGTATATCTAGACTTAGATTTAGCTTTCCCTGACTTAGTCTCCATAATGATTGATATATAAACAGCTGAATATGCGAAACAACGCTGTGCGTAATAGGTGTTGCTCCTTCCGGTATGAAACTTCAATAGCGAATTACTCTCTTTATGCCTGAGTTTACTACATGGGTTGGTCTTGCAACACATAAACATGACCTATTGCCGTTTACCTCAACTCATTGGCTATCTACCCAGCTAGATTTCAAGACGATCAGTGGTCATTGGGTTAAAATACAGTCAATCAATGAAACAGTGGACAAATCATTGGTGCACATTGGCTTTCGATACATGTGAGACACTTGTATTTTCATGAATGTTTAATATGACTATTTATGTAGCGATCACCGTATGTTGTGGAATTTCAGCACGCTACCGGATTCCGTGCTCAGAGAGGTTAACTCTCTGTTCTGAATGTGTTAGATGCCAGTTCGTATAGCTTTTAGCCGTACCCTTATCCTACTTCTCCTCTATTCCTCTGATGTAGAGGTTAATCCAGGTCCTGCAGTGCCTATCTCCACTCCCACTCCCCAGGTGCTCTCATTGCTCTCAACGACCACCCCTCATCACTGTCAAACGCTCTCTAAAACACTTCTGTGAGCAAGCCTTTCTAATCGACCTGGCCGGGATATCCTGGAATGACATTGACCTCATCCTGTCAGTAGATGATGCCTGGCTATTCTTTAAAAGTGCCTTCCTCAAGATCTTAAATAATCATGCCCCATTCAAAACAATGTGAACTAGGAATAGATAGAGTCCTTGGTTCACTCCAGACCTGTCTACCCTTAACCAGCACAAAAACAGCCCCCATGATATGCAACTTTTCGGGGAATTTAGGAACAAATATACACAAGCAGTTAGGAAAGCTAAGGCTAGCTTTTTCAAACAGAAATTTGGATCCTGTAGTACTAACTCAAAAACGTTCTGGGACACTGTAAAGTCCATGGAGAATAAGAGCACCTCCTCCCAGCTGCCCACTGCTCTGAGGCTAGGAAACACTGTCACCACCGATAAACCCACTAAAAATTGAGAATTTCAATAAGCATTTCTCTACGGCTGGCCATGCTTTCCACCTGGCTACCCCTACCCAGGTCAACTAACCGGCACCCTCCACAGCAATCCGCCAAAGCCCCACTATTTCTCCTTCACCCAAATACAGATAGCTGATGTTCTGAAAGAACTGCAAAATCTGGACGCCTACAAATCAGCCGGGCTAGACAATCTGGACCCTCTCTTTCTAAAAATATCTGCCGACATTTTTTCAACCCCTATTATTAGCCTGTTCAACCTCTCTTTCGTATTGTCTGAGATTCCCAAAGATTGGAAAGCTGCCGTGGTCATCCCCCTCTTCAAAGGGGTGACACTCTAGACCCAAACTGCTACAGACCTATATCTATCCTACGCTGTCTGTGAGGACGTTGGTAAAAATGAAAAATGCAGAGTCAGGTGCAGGACACAGTTCTGAGTAATAATCCAAAATTTACTCAATAATAGGTAAGATTCCAACAAGGAACTTATACAATAAACCAAAGCATGAACAACGAGACTCCACATGACAAACAATAATGCACAAAACAGAGAGGGAAATCAGAGGGTTAAATAAGGAACATAATTAATGGAATGGAAACCAGGTGTGTATGATCAAGACAAAACAAAATGAAAATTAAACATGAATCAGTGGTGTCTAGAAAGCCGGTGAAGTCAACCGCCGAACGCCGCCAGAAGAAGGAGAAGGAACAACTTTGGCCAAAGTCGTGATAGAGCCCCACCTTGACCCACGCGCCGACACCGGCCTTGAGGATGACCCGGAGGACGAGGCGCAGGGCGATCCGGGTGGAGGCGGTGAAATTCCTGCAGTAATGATGGAACCAGGATGTCCTCCACTGAAACCCATCATCTCTCCTCCGGACCGTACCCCTCCCACTCCACGAGGTACTGAAGGCCTCTCGCCCGACGTCTTGAGTCCATGATGGCTCGCACAGTATACGCCGGGGACCCTCGATGTCCAGAGGGGACGGAGGAACCTCCCGCACCTCAGACTGCTGGAGCGGACCAGCCACCACCGGCCTGAGGAGAGACACATGGAACTAAGGGTTAATATGGTAATCAGCGGGAAGTTGTAACCCATAACAAACCTTGTTCAATCTCCTCAGGACTTTAAATGGCCCCACAAACCATGGACCCAGCTTCCGGCAGGGCAGGCGAAAGGGCAGGTTTCGGGTCGAGAGCCTCACTGCGGTGGCGGTCGACACTCGCCTTCTGCCGCCTGATGACCTGTTGTAAACGCACATGAGCAGCATCCCATGTCGCCTCCGACTGCCGAAACCATTCATCCACCGCATGCCATGGTGCCAGGACTGGCTGATAACCTAGAACACACTGGAAAGCGGATAGGTTAGTGGAAGAGCGGCGAAGGGAATTTTGGGCCAGGGGATGAAAACCGACCACTCCCCGGCCGGTCCTGGCAATAGGACCGCAGAAACCTACCCACATCCTGGTTTACCTTCTCCACCTGCCCGTTACTCTCGGCGTGAAAACCTGAGGTGAGGCTAACCGAGACCCCCAGGCATTCCATAAACGCCCTCCAGACTTTAGATGTGAATTGGGGACCCCGATCAGAAACTATATCCTCAGGCATCCCGTAGTGCCGGAATACATGGTTGAACAGGGCCTCCGCAGTCTGTAGAGCTGTAGGGAGACCGGGCAAAGGAAGGAGATGGCAGGACTTAGAAAACCGATCCACAACAACTGGGATCATGGTATTACCCCATGACGGGGGTAGATCAGCCACGAAGTCCAACAATAGGTGTGACCACGGTCGTTGTGGAACGGGAAGAGGCTGTAACTTCCCTCTGGGCAGGTGTCTAGGTGCCTTGCACTGTGCGCACACCGGGCAGGAGGAAACAAACCGTCACGTCCTTAGCTAAAGTGGGCCACCAGTACTTCCCAGCAAGACAGCGCACTGTCCAACCGTTGCCAAGATGACCCGAGGAGGGTGACGTGTGGGCCCAACAAATCAAACGATCACGGACATCAAGCGGAACGTACAGACACCCAACTGGACACTGTGGAGGAGTGGGCTCTGCACGTGAAGCCCGCTCGATGTCCGCGTCCATCTCCCATACCACGGGTGCCACCAGGCAAGAAGCAGGAATTATGGGAGTAGGCTCTGCGGACCGCTCCTCCGTGTCATACACCCTGGACAGTGCGTCTGGACAGTTCAGACATCTGTTAAGGGAATGTTTATCAATGATGACTAATTATGTATACATTTCAATCAGGACTGACTAGTCCAAATGCTATTATGTACTGTACATATATGAATTTTCTCTCTTGCTCCCATTCCCAATTGTATATAATATAGTCAGGAGTTTAGAATAGTGCCTTGGTACAAAAGGATTAACTTTTTGTTTTCTTTTGTTCTACTGTATTATTGACTATGTTTTGTTTATTCCATGTGCAACTCTGTGTTGTTGTATGTGTTGAATTGCTATGCTTTATC